>NC_090763.1:13921682-13934182 GCF_036898095.1 Palaemon carinicauda
CACTGATAACGACCTGAATCAACTTGTCTGTTTTTCTCACCGTTAACTGTTAACAGAAACCGTTGTTGGTTGAACAGAAAAAAGCCTGTTATATGTTATGGCCTATGCCCGCAATGGATGTATATATAAACTGATGTTCTGTAATAAAGTTACTCAGTTGCTTTCATCCTGCCTTCTTAGTCACAATCTACTCTTGGCTCGTCACAGTGGAGAGGGGGTTTGGGCGTTGATCATATGTATAATAATATAGTCAGTCTAAGGCATTGTCCTGTTTGATAGGCTAATGTCACTGTCCCTTGCCTTCACCATTCATGAACGGCCTTTAAACCTTTAAATCGCTTCAGTACCTAAATTAGTTGCAAACACTAACACGTTGAGTTACTACCGCTTGAGAGTTATTGGATCCTTTGACTGGCCAGACGGTACTACATTGGATCCTTCTCTCTGGTTACGGTTCATTTTCCCTTTGCCTACTTATACACCGAATAGTCTGGCATATTCCTGACATATTCCCCTCTGTCCTCATACATATGACAACACTGAGATTACCAAACTATTCTTCTTCTCTCAAGGGGTTAACTATTGCACTGTAATTGTTCATTGGCTACTTTCCTCTTGGTATGGGTAGAAGAGACACTTTAGCTATGGTAAGCAGCTCTTCTAGGAGAAGGACACTCCAAAATCAAACCATTGTTCTCTAATCTTGGGTAGTGCCATAGCCTCTGTACCATGGCCTTCCACTGTCTTGAGTTAGAGTTCTCTTGCTTGAGGATATACTGGGGCACGCTGTTTTGTCTTGTTTCTCTCCTTCTTGTTTTGTTAAAAAAAAATCATAGTTTATATATGAAATGTATATTTTGTTATTGTTAATGTTCTTAGAATGTTTTATTTTAATTGTTAATTACTTCTGTTATTTCGTTGTTTCCTTTCCTCACTGGGCGTTTTTCCCTGTTGGAGCCCCTGGGCTTATAGCATCCTGCTTTTCCAACTTGGGTTGTAGCTTAGCAAGTAATAATAATAATAATAATAATAATAATAGTGAATGTCTGTGTGTGTGTATGTTTTTAAAACAAAGTTCCATATTAGGTAATTACGAAGTAAATCCACTAGATAAATTCGGCATTTTATCGGCTGTTAAAAATAAAATCAAAATAATTATACATTATTATATAATGTTTGCCGAACAATTCCGTAAAAGGTATCTTAATTTCTTGAAATGCTTCGTAACTGGTTGTGTTTTAGCGATGAACTAGCAATTAAGTTTTCGAAATATTATGAGATTGTTCTTGTAAATTCACAAATTTACTCGTCCAGTCAATTGGCTTCTTATCTTTATGGTATAAAAGCATTTTTTTTTTCAATTATTGTTAAAAAAAAAGTCACCTTTTTGTGAAAATTTGATTTTAGATACTTTGTCAGGAATGGTGAATTTATAGTTATTTTTATATTTATTATAATCTGTGATTATATTAAACGTTACATTATATCCCTTACTTTGATAAATTTCATCCATGTTTATTACCCCTACCGAAGGATTATGAATTTACTTACGTCTGTTAGCTGAATATCTATTCGAAACATCCCTTCTAGCGTCCTGCTGGACGGGAGTTCGAGTCCCGCTCATGATCGATAGTTTCTTGTAATGTCTGCAAGTTCACCATCCTCGTGAGCAAAGGATGGGTTGTTTAGGAGAGTCTATAGGTCTACCTGCTGAGTCATCAGCAGCCATTGCCTGGCCATCCCTGGTCCTAGCTTTGGTGGAGATTCGGTATGGGTACTGATCATATGTATATATGGTCACCTGCCCATGCCTCTGTCATTCATGAGTGACCCAAACCAGATGAATAACTTCAGGTATAGATAAATATAACATTTAGACCAAACCAGGTAATCTACCATATACATTTCGCTTCCACTGTACAGAATGAAAATTAAGAAATGCCTTTGTTATTAAGATTACAAAATATGAATTTACGTTATCAAATAACTATACGTTTATATAGAGTATATGCATAGGTCTGCAAGAATGATATATATATATATATATATATATATATATATATATATATATATATATATATATATATATATATATATATATATATATATATTCAAGTGAGAACATTTATTCTGCCCTTTCGTCAGATGTGTCTAGTGTTCCCATGACAAAACAGACAAGGTGTTGCTCTTCTTACTACTACTATGAAATGGGCGTTCTTTGGATTCTGATTGTACGGCTTTTAACCATTTTGGGCTGTTTTGATAATTTTGGATCGTGGAAATCCTTTTTGTTGATGTTATCTATTGTTGATGTTCTTTTTCATGGTACTTACAATAATATAGATATAATTTTACATTCAGACACCTCCCTTATTTTACGTTTTAATTGTTTTCATTTTTATTTATAGTTTATTTTTTTCTTTTTCATTTGATTCTACATTCCAAGGTACCATTCTTTATATTTTATACATTTGTTTTATATTTTATTCTTTTTTATTTTTTTATTTTAATAATATAGTTATAATTCTACATTCAGACACTTCCCATTTTTACTTTTTAATTGTTTTAATTTTTCTATATATATTTTATTTCCTATTTTTTATTTGATTCTACGTCCTAAGGCACCACTCTTCTTGTATTTTATATTTTTGTTTTTATATTTTTTTATATACATATAATTCTACATTCAAAGAGATCTCCCTTTTTTACTCTTACTTTTTTTATTTATATTTTATTTTTTTTATTTGATTCTACATTCCAATGCAACACTTTTTACATTTTATATTTTGGTTTTTATATTTTTATTATATTTTCAATTTATATACAGTATATATATATATATATATATATATATATATATATATATATATATATATATATGTATATATATATATACATATATATATATATATATATATATATATATATATATATATATATATTTTTGACTCGAAGCTCCTAAGTGAAGACATCCCTTATATCTTAATATTTCAAGTCATGCGGAGAAATTCGTCAGTCGAATCTTTTCTCCAAGTAAAAAAAAAAGAAAAAAAAATATATATATCTCAACAATTCCAGCCAGACCGAGGCTCCAAAATATTTTTTCCTTTTATGTTCTTCATTTTTATTGCTTCTGTTTCTTTTTATTTCTGTTCTTTTTTGTTCTTTTAGTAGCCAATAAAGGGAGGTGAAAAGGTGAGAGTTGTGTTGGAGAATTTTCATTGCTGCAATGGGGGAGGCATTTTTGAAGGGATTATTTTAACTTGGCGTGCGGTGTTCAGCTGTCATTGTTTTATTGCCGGGGTAAGAAGTTAGGGATTTTCCCCTTACATACATACACACGCACACACGCATATGTATAAATATATACATACACATATATTTATATATATATATATATATATATATATATATATATATATATATATATAGTGTATGTATCTCGTACATATATTTATTCATGTAATTATATGTATATATACATATACACACATATATACTGTATATATATATATATATATATATATATATATATATATATATATATATATATATATATATACATATACACTTTTATGAACACACACATATGTATATATATATATATATATATATATATATATATATATATATCTATATATATATATATATATATATATATATATATATATATATATATATATATATATATAATTATAAGCAAGTAGGCAGGTGGCCCATACTTATGCTATCATAGATTATAATTTTGATGACTTCAAATATTTATGTATTTATTGATAAATGTATATGTATACGGAAATAATGAAAAAGGTAAGTATCATACAGAAGTGAGGTAACTATGTCTTCGGCGTAACAAAAGAACGCGATTTTGGTATGTTTTTTTAATGGCGTTTATCCATCGCAGGCTTAAGATTATTCCTATTCTATTATTTCCCTTTTGTTCAATTTTACTTTTGGGTTTGTAATTATAGAAGTTATTGTAAAGATAAACGTATACGAAAATTGACTTATGATATGTATATTGAATTCTGTATGTGTTTGTTTGTTACCTTCGCCAATATCGTTGCGAAGATTATGTTTTGGCAGACGTGTATTTATTTGTCTATTTGTGATTCGTTTAACCCAAGAATCATTAAATCGAATCTCATGAAATTTGATGTGATGATTGTCCATGGTCTAAGAACAATTGGATTAGATTTTGGGAGTGGTTTTGTTAATTGTCTAGCCCAAGGTAACGAAAAGGTCTAAAACGTATTTTTTTTGCCATATCGTGACCAATTTTTATCTGATTTGCATGGAACTAGTGCCAAAATGAGCATAATTCAATTACTTATCTTGTGATATACAACATTGTATAGTGATGTCACTACCCTTATTAGCGGTTGATGTCAAATGTCAATGGGGTCAATGAACTTGCAGAAAGTGCAGGTTTTGTCATTACGCGGCCATAGTTATCCGACTTCTCTACCTAAAAATGCATAAAATTCGGTGACATGATTGGTTAACATCAAGGACCATTTGGTGACAAATTTAGATGACAAATGTGTTTTGGGATCAAATACCCACATCATCATCATCAGTTTTGTTAGTGACAAAAGTGGAAATGGCGAAGGCATGCGCTCTACCTTGTCCCCAGTCAAGGTAGTAGGTTGGCCAGGGCACCATCCGGCCTTTAAAATACTACTGCTAGAGTTATGGGGTCCTTTGATTGGCCAGACAGTACTACATTGGATCCTTCTCGCTGGTTACGGTTCATTTTACCTTAGCCTACACATACACCGAATAGTCTGGCCTATTCTTTACAGATTCTCCTCTATCCTCATACACCTGACAACACTGAGATTACCAAATAATTCTTCTTCACCCAAGGGGTTAACTACTGAACTGTAATTGTTCAGTGGCTGTTCTGGGAGAAGGATACTCCAATCAAACCATTGTTTTCTAGTCTTGGGTAGTGCTATAGCCTCTGTATCAAGGTCTTCCACTGTCTTGGGTTAGAATTCTCTTGCTTGAGGGTACACTCGGGCACACTATTCTATCTAATTTCTTTCCCTCTTGTTTTGTTAAAATATTTATAGTTTATATAGGAAATATTTATTTTAATGTTCTTACTGTTCTTAAAATATTTTATTTTTTCTTGTTTCCTTTCCTCGCTGGGCTATTTTCCGTGTTGGAGCCCCTGGCCTTACAGCATCCTGCTTTTTCCAACTAGGGTTGTAGCTTAGCAATTAATAATAATAACGATAATAATGTTTAACTTTCTCAGTTTGACATTATTTCAATATCTTCATTTCCCTTTTTTATTCAACAGCTCCAGTATCCCTCGACGGTCAGCCCGGCTTTCAAATTCGGGACAGTAGACGAGACGAACTCTGCCATGGTACTGAAGCGGCATCACCCTTTGATGTTTGGCTACATGGTTCGGCACAAGTACAACAGAGACAGCGTCCAAGACGGTATCAAATCCATCAAGAAAAAGTAAGTGACATTTTCTTTGTTTTCATTTATTTTCTTTAACGATGCAGGCGATGGAATGCGTATGGGTGAAGAGATTTTAATCTTCGGGAAATGTAAGTTTTGTAATTTTTTTTTAAATGTTTTGATTTTAAATTTTCGAAATGTGTTGTCTTCTTTAACCAATTACGGGCTTTGTCTTTTTATTTTCTGTTACCTACGTATCCTTTGTATAATTATCATGTCTATTCTTGGACCAGTTACATTGTTTTTTTTTTTTTCTGTTACATACGTATCGTTTATAACTACCATTTTATTGTATAACTCCAAAAGAAAATTGTAAATGAATCATTTTGGAACCATTATAGTTCCATGATACCGAATTTGATAAGCGAAATTTTTTTTTCATTCCAATATATATATATATATATATATATATATATATATTTATATATATATATATATATATATATATATATATATATATATATTTATATATATATATATAATAGAGAGAGAGAGAGAGAGAGAGAGAGAGAGAGAGAGAGAGAGAGAGAGAGAGAGAGAGAGAGAGAGAGAGAGAGATCTTTCCTGTCAATGAACAGCATGACTACATGGCGGAGGGGGGGTGGGGAGGGTTGAATCTGTGTGTGGGTGTGCGTTTGTGTGCATATCTAAAATTTAGGCATCGTTTTTGACGGGTTGCGTACACTAGGAAGTGATCAGAGGCCTTTCATCTGGTCCTTTTTTCTTATTTCTTCCTAATAATAACAGATTCCGATTAGGTAAACTTAGATCGTAGGTCATTGATTCCAGCCATCCAATATCGGAAAAACTGCTTTCCAAAAAACGGGGCATCTAATCCCCCTCCCCCACCCTACACACACACACACACACACACACACACAGATTGCCCGGACCTTGTTTCCGGACGGGGGCTCTTAGCAGCACATTCTTTGGATTAGAATTAAAGCATTTCTTGTACTTGTCTGGCACTTTAGTCCCTGTCATTGTTGCAACATACTCTAGTTACCCACCAAAATACGTATGTATTTTAATTATCGTTTTTTTAACTATCTCAAAAAACGAAAAATTATTACTGAAAACAGTGTTTTCGAGATTATTGTCAAACAGTTTTGGAACTAATTTTGTCCCTGTCATTGTTGCAACATACTCTAGTTACCCACCAAAATATATATGCATTTTAATTATAGTTTATTTAACTCGATCTAAAACAATGACAAATTCTTACTGAAAACATTTTTTTTTTCGAGAATAGTGTCAAACAGTTTTTGTACAGACTCTAGTTACCCACCAAAATATGTACGCATTTTATTTGTCTTTTTTTAACTCGATCACGAAAAAATGACAAATTATAACTGAAAAGTGTTTTCGAGATTGTTAAGGTTTTTGAATTCTTTGGAAATCTTTTAAGTTATTGATTTTTTCCCATTTTAAATCAAAATTTTCTAAGAATTCCTGTCCCCCAAGTATTTCTTTATATCAGTTTGTAATTGTTTTATAGTTTTCCTAATGCTTATAGCTTTTTCTTACTAATGTTACATTAGTTTGTTTCATCTATGTTCTCTTAGTTATACTTTCTGCCGTAACATTTTACGTTTTCAAATGCCAAGTTTCATGCACCTATATAATCCGTCAAAAAATCTATGGATTTTTATTAAATCGTCTAAAATAACACCCTGTTATACTTCATATCTTGCCACGTATTTAAGTAATCCTTGAAAATAAGCTTGAAGAAGAAGAAAATAAATGAGATTTTCAGAACAGAAGAAGAATTTATATAGATAAGATTCATTGTTAGATTGTTGTTTATCAAAGCTATATTTCAGTTAAAAGATGAATTTTCATTATGATAATGATAAAAATATATTTGTATTTTATTTTATTTTATCAAACATTTTTCTGGCTATTGTATGGAATATGTGTGATATTTTTTGATAGAGAGAGAGAGAGAGAGAGAGAGAGAGAGAGAGAGAGAGAGAGAGAGATTTTACAAAAATACACCTTCCATATGAAGAACTATTCTTGATATTAGATCTTATAGCAAATAATAAATCTACCTTATTAACCTTTTCATAAATATCAAACTGTTTTTATAATCATGTACTGTTCTTAACTTCAATTTCTGCATGCTTCCTGGGGTTGCTGTGGCCTGATTGGTAACGTCTCTGCCTGGTGTTTGCCAGACGGGGGTTCGAGTCCCGGTCAAACTCGTTAGTGCCATTAGTGTCTGCAACCTTACTATCCTTGTGAGCTACAGTTGGGGGTGGGGTTTTGGGGAGCCTATAGGTCTATCTGGTGAGCCATCAGCAGCCACTGCCTGGCCCTCCTTGGTCCTAGCTTGGGTGGAGAGGAGGCTTGGGCGTTGATCATATAATATATGGTCAGTTTAGGGTATTGTCGTGATTGGTAGGGCAATGTCACTGTCCCTTGCCTCTGTCATTCATGAGCGACCTTTAAACCTTTAAATAAGAAATCTATACCTTATTCTTATTAACCTTTTCATAAATATCAAAATGTTTTAATATATTCATGTACTTGACTTTGATCTCTGCTTGCATCCTCTGTATCATCTTCCCGAGCAATGAGATAATCTTTCAATAATCACAAAGAGTTTGGCATTACGATTTGCGAGCGATCCAATGATGATCAATGCTGGCGCTTTGTCAAAAACATATTGCAATTCAGCTTTTCCTTCGTCTGTTGACCCAGTTTCCTTCGGGATAAAAAAGGGAGACGGTATCCTGGACTCCTGGATGTCCTTTCCTTCAGGAAACTGACATAAAGACTTTGAAAAGTTATTCCATTAAAAAGGATTTGCCCTGGTGCAACTCTTCTCTTTGACTGTCATCACCGTCCTCAAAAGATGGGGATTGGACATAATCGCCCTGTGATGACTACCCTCATCACTGGAAAGAGACTTTGCCTGAATGTCCTTTATATGGATGATGATTTGATGGTGATGATGATAATTATCATCATCTTAATCTTAACTTTTATACTGTATGTGTCATCGGTCTTGCTCAATTTTCATCCTTCAGATTATCAGCTATCTTTGTGTCATGAGTTCATGTTCTCAGGAACTTCATGCAATTCTCTCTCTCTCTCTCCTCTCTCTCTCTCTCTCTCTCTCTCTCTCTCTCTCCTCTCTCTCTCTCTCTCTCTCATTTCAGACACTGGGTATGTCCCAAGCCTTCCATTTTTTCCTGACGATAATAAGAGAGAAAGAGCAGCAATCTCTCTCTCTCTCTCTCTCTCTCTCTCTCTCTCTCTCTCTCTCTCTCTCTCTCTCTCTCATTTCATACACTGGGTATGTCCCAAGCCTTCCATTTTTCCCTGACAATAATAAGAGTGAAAGAGCAGCAATCTCTCTCTCTCTCTCTCTCTCTCTCTCTCTCTCTCTCTCTCTCTCTCTCTCTCTCTCTCTCTCTCTCATCTCAGACACTGGGTGTCCCAAGCCTTCCATTTTTCCCTGACAATAATAAGAGAGAAAGAGCAGCAATTTCTCTCTCTCTCTCTCTCTCTCTCTCTCTCTCTCTCTCTCTCATTTCAGACACTGGGTATGTCCCAAGCCTACCATTTTCCCTGACAATAATAAGAGTGAGAGAGCAGCAATATCTCTCTCTCTCTCTCTCTCTCTCTCTCTCTCTCTCTCTCTCTCTCTCTCTCTCTCTCTCTCAACCATTTATTGCTGATTTGACATGTTTTCTCCCTTTGTAAGTAGATTTGCAATACGGATGATGTTTTGTTTATCATTTCTTTGGTTGGCTAAGACTTTACGTCTTTCTTTGGAATCTTACTGTGAGCTGAATATTATGACCATTTTATACAAATGAACACTTTTTGAAATTGCTTTTTAAAATTGAATATCCCTTATAAAGATAGTTCTGTTAAAAACAGTGTAATGATTTTCAATACCAGAGAGATAGCGGTAGAGATATTGACCAATATAATCTATGAAGTACGCAAGCATTTAAATTTGTTTTATCTTCTTACTCGACGTGATACTCGCTTACTATACTCGTTGCCTAGTAGTTTATGGGATCGTTGACGATTGACTGAAAGGTTGAATATGTCCTTAAGGAAAGTTAGGAGAGAAGATAAATATTTGACTTTTAGATGAATTACGAGAGAGAGAGAGAGAGAGAGAGAGAGAGAGAGAGAGAGAGAGAGAGAGAGAGAGAGAGAGAGAGAGAGAGAGAGAGAGAGAGAAGGTCACATAATGTGCATTATATAATATTGTTCGTGAACCTGAAAGCGATAAATATTTGACTTTTAGATGAATTACGCAAGAAATGTGAGAGAGAGAGAGAGAGAGAGAGAGAGAGAGAGAGAGAGAGAGAGAGAGAGAGAGAGAGAGAGAGAGAGAGAGAGAGAGAGAGAGAGAGAGGAAGTCCTGTGATATGCATTATATAACATTGCTCGTGAACATGAAAGAGACTGTATTATATTGAAGGTTTTTTTTTTATTATTATTATTGGCGAGAGACACAATTATGAGTCTTGTGTAGTGGAGTGTATTATTACCTGCACCAATGAAATTGGGAGGAGGTTATGTTTTCGCCCTTGTTTACCCGTTTGTCCGTATGTTTGTGAACAACTTCCTGGCTACAATTGTACTCATAGAGTAGTGAAACTTCCATGGATTAATTATTATGCTGAAACGTGGAAGTGATTTGATTTTCAAAGTTCCAGGTCAAAGGTCGAGGTCAAGGTCTAGCAAAAGGTCGACCAAATTAACCCTAACCTTAACCCCAAGTTGGCACATGATTATCACATGGATTTCAAATACGCTTACTTTTTAAATTGATTCTGGGAAAGGCAAGCTGGTTTCGAGGAATAAGCTGCCATAGCGGAGGTCAGCACTCTCAGGGTGCTTTTCCAGTTATTATTATTATTATTATTATTATTATTATTATTATTACCCTACATAAAAAGAGATAATGGACAGAATAAGATAACAGAGATAAATTTTTATGTAAATGGAAAAAAAGGTACATTTTAACATGGACTCCACCTTTTCGTGCATGCATGTGGTGTATTTTTTTTTTATTTTTTTTTCTACGGATGCGATTAGAGATAGCTGCAGTCTTAGCAGTTATTTTAAAATTTCAAAAGATGTACTCTGAAATTTTTTATGAGAAAATAAGCACGAAATGAGCAAGGAAAGGCTAAAAATACTCAGTACCTGAGACAAATAACAGACTTTACCCTAATAAGTATAGTATTATTATTATTACTTGCTAAGCTGCAACCCTAGTTGGAAAGGCATGGTGCTATATGCCTAGGGGTTCCAACGGGGAAAATATCCCTATGATGAAAGGAAGCAAGGAAAAATAAAGTATTTTAAAAACAGTAACAACATAAAGATAAAAATTTCTTATATCAACTATAAAAATTTTAACAAAACAATAGGTAGAGAAATAAGATAGAATAGTGTGTCCGAGTGTATCCTCAAGCAAGAGAACTCCATCATATTAGTGGTAATACGCACAGTATTATTATGATTATTATTATTATTATTATTATGACATGTTAATCTACAACCTTAGTTGGAAAAGTAGGATGCTATTAGGTCAAGGGCTCCAACAGAGAAAATAGCCCAGTGAGGAAAGGAAATAAGGAAGTAAAATAGTGCACCTGAGTGTACCCTCAAGCAAGAGAACTCAACTCCAGGACAGTGGAAGACCATTGTAAGAGTCCAGGATATTACTAAAGACTAGAGAACAATGGTTTGAATTTGGAGTGTCCTTTTCCTAGAAGAGCTGCTAACCATAGCTAAAGATTCTCTTCTACCCTTACCAAGTGGAAAGTAATAGAGGTTATGGCATTACCCAAGACTAGAGAACAATGGTTTGGTTTTGGAGTGTCCTTCTCCTAGAAGAGCTGATTACCATAGCTGAGAGTCTCCTCTACCCTTACCGAGTGAAAAGTAGAAAAGTAGCCATTAAACACTCTTGAGTGAAGAAGAATGTTTCGATTATCTTTTCATTGTCAGATGTATGAGGAAAGAGGAGAATGTGTAAAGAATATGCCAGACTATTCGGTGTATGTGTAGATCAAGGAAAAATGAGCCGTAACCGGAAAGTGATCCTATGTAGTATGATCTGGCCAGTTCAGTGGACCCAATAACACTTTAGCCACACTGTAATGATGATACTGGAGATGGCGATAGTGGTGTAATGTATAGGCCTATAGCAAGTGGATATGAAGTGAAATGTCGTTGCACTTGGAATACCTTTGCATGAGGAACATTATTAGACAATGACTCCTTATCATCATGTTTTTCTTCTGCCCCCCCCCTTCCTCTCCTCCTCTCCTCCCCTCTTACCCCAAATTTTCACTCCAGTTTCTCCCCAACCCCCAGACCATTTGCACTGTGCGATCCTATCATCATCTTTAAAAATGTAGTCTCAAATTATGTGAAACTCCCTATCTCTCTCTCTCTCTCTCTCTCTCTCTCTCTCTCTTACATTTCTCCCTCCAGGCAACGAAGCAAAATGATGCTTTCAACCAAATAAAAACTGCTCTCTCACTCTTTCTCTCTCTCTATCTCTCTCTCTTTGAGAGAGAGAGAGAGAGAGAGAGAGAGAGAGAGAGAGAGAGAGAGAGAGAGAGAGAGAGAGAGAGGTTGGAAGTCAAAGTCGATTTGATCCATTTCAGAGACTAAAATAAAATAAATCTCTTTCAATCACATGCCTCTTCTTCTTGGAAGAACCAACCTCTCTCTCTCTCTCTCTCTCTCTCTCTCCCTCTCTCTCTCTCTCTCTCTCTCTCTCTCTCTCTCTCTCTCTCTCTCTCTCTCTCCCTCTTATTACTATTGTATTTTTGTGAAGTTCTCTCCCCCAAGAAAAAGGTTTAGTTATAAATTTCTCTTTTCTTGTTACGTAGCAGGTGATATGTTTAGAATTTTGTGACACGCTTCATGAAAAAAAGGGATACAGCTGGGTGTTCTACACCGGGTGAGCATTTGTTAGAAAGAAGTCAGGGAAATATTATCTTATTTAGGAGGAAATACGTATATAT
>NC_090763.1:13936682-13946682 GCF_036898095.1 Palaemon carinicauda
TAGCCTAGTGAGGGAATGAAACAAGGAAATAGGTAAACTACAAGAGAAGTATTAAACAATTTATATAAGATATTTTAAAAACAGTTAAAACATTAAAACATCTTTCATATATAAACTATTAAAAGAGACTGATGTCAGCCAGATTAACATAAAAACATTCTCTGCTAGTTTGTACTTTAGAAGTTCAACCAATTCAACTATTTTATTATTATTATTATTATTATTTTTATTATCATTATTATTATTATTATTATTATTATTATTATTATTATTATTATTATTACGTGCTAAGCAACAACCTTAGTTGGAAAAGCAGGATGCTATAAGGCCCAAGGGCTCCAACAGGGAAAATAGCCCCGTGAAGGGAGGAATAAGGCAAAAACGATAGAAGTTTAAGAACAATAATATCAAAATAAATCTTTCATATATAAACTATAAAAACTTGAAAATAACGAGGAAGAGAAACAAGATAAAATAGTTTGCCCGAGTTTAACCTCAAGGAAGGGATCTCTACCCCAAGACAGTGGAAGACCATGGTACAGAGGCTATGGCACTACCTAAGGCTAGAGAACAATGATATGATTTTTTATCATAACTTAAGCTCCAAAACGTCTTTAAGATATTGTAACCGATATATGATCGTTCCTTTTATCCGGGAACTTCGTTAGATGTTATAAACACAAGGCATACTAAGATCTGTCTTGATCTTGTAGCGATACGAGAGAGAGAGAGAGAGAGAGAGAGAGAGAGAGAGAGAGAGAGAGAGAGAGAGAGAGAGAGAGTTTTAAAGCCCTTACTGATAGAACAGCAAAAAATTCTTAATTTCATCAAACATTTTAGAGTCGAATTGATATATTGTAGAGCCTTTTATTAATTGTTATTTTAGATGAAATTGAAATATTAGTATTTGCTTCTATATAATTAATTATATTTTCCTTGCAAAATCTTTCTTCAAACATTTTGGTGTATTAGAGCAGTTTATTGAAGGCAATTTTAGATGAAATTGAAATATTAGTATTTGGATCTATGTAATTAATTATATCTTCGTAGCAAACATTTTCTTCAAACATTTTAGTGTTGAATTGATATATTTTAGAGCCCTTTATGAAAGGATATTTTAGATGAAATTGAAATTTTAGTATTTGGGTCTATTTAATTGATTATATTTTCCTAGCAAACATTTTTTCAAACATTTTAGTGTCGAATTGATATATTTTAGTCCTTTATCAAAGGTTATTTTAGGTGAGGTTTAAATATTAGCATTTGTGTCGGTATGATTATTTATATTTACGTAGCAAACTTTTGCTTCAAACATTTTAGTGTCGAATTATTTTAATTTAGAGCCCTTTATCAAAGGCTATTTTAGATGAAATTGAAATATTATTATTTGGGACTATGCAATTAATTATATTTCCGTAGCAAACTTTTTTTTAAACATTTTAGTGTCGAATTGATGTATTTTAGATGAATTTATTAAAGGTTATTTTAGATGAAATTGAAATATTAGTATTTGGGTCTATGTAATTATTTATGCTTTCGTAGCAAACATTTTTCTTCAAACATTTTACTGTCGAATTGATATATTTTAGAGCCTTTTATCAAGAGCTACTTTGAATGAAATTTAAATATTAGTATATGGGTCCATATAATTATATTTTGGTAGCAAACATTCTCTTCAAATATTTTTGTGTCGAATTGATATATTTTAGAGTCCTTTATTTGGGCATATAAGATATATTATAATTTTGTAGAAAACATGTTTATAATTGATATGAAAACTTTAGCTGTAGAGTAAAATTATTTATATCTGCGCCATGACCCAACTTTTATATATATCGAGAAGCCTTGTATTGGAGTTTCAATGAAATCATATAAAACTGTAAAAAAAATAGTTGGTCTTTTGAATAAAAAATTTCCATTTGGTATAAAAATTAGATTTTAGTATTTTTGCAAAATACATTTGATTCCGTAAACTCTCGTCAGTGAACCAAACGATTTTGTCTCATTATTTCAGTCAAAAGGTAAAAAATCCGTCATCGCTTTCAAATGAAAAATTCTAGTAAAGTAAAAAAGTTTGACGGAAACTTCCTACTCAAATTATATCTGAAAAACATTATAATTGACTCGTGAAATTGGTTTCCTCTTTTATCTCCATTTTTTTTTTATTTTTGGGGTGACGTCATCAACATTCCTCATGGTCGAAGTAAGGTGATACTGATGAATTCCTTTGTATGTATATTTGTATTCATTTTGTATATGTGTTCTTGCGTTCTCCATAAACTATTAAGAGTAAAGGTTTTAATTTCTTCAGGGAAATAATGAAATAATGATTTTATATTGCTATAGATTCATCCGTGTCGTCTGTTTCTTTGTTTATTTTATTTGTTTGTTTGTGAGCCACTTTACACAAAAACTACTGTACCGATTTAGACTAAAATTGGTATTCATGTTGGGTATGATCCAAGAAGGAATCTGTAACATTTTGGATAAAGTAGGTCAAAGTACGCGACAGTACTTTGAAAATAATGGCAAAGTTAAGTATATGGCAAATGTTTTGTAAGTTTATATTTTGTGAACAAAATTAAGTCACGACTACCGAATCAATTTAAACGTACCTTTGATGAACATGTGGGGTATGAGCCAAGGACAAATCCATTAAATTTTGAATAAAATACATTGAAATACAAGTACGCATTGGATTTGAGAGCAAAATAAGACTTGCTTGGCTTTGCGACGGCGTGCTCTCTACTTAGTGCCCCTCTAGTTTATACATGCATACATACAAACTATTAAGAGGTAAGGTTTCGACTTCGTTAGTGAAGTAATAATTCTGTATTGATTTATGCATACATACATACATATTGGTTGTCGTATTTTCCTGACCTTGTTTTCCTGATACCGTGATGTTTAACCATGTTGTCTATGACTCTTTCAATTAAAAATGCAAGAAAATTTAGATATTGAAATTAAATTTTAAATTCATTCCACAAACATAATATCAACCTATGTCATTTTATCACTATACTCAATTTTTTTTAATGAGGCGCCTTTGCACTGACTCGCAGCTGTGCTCTATTAGCTCGGGAAAGTTTCCTGCTATCTGATTGGTTAGAATTATCTTGCCCAACCAATCAGATAGCAGGAAAGTTTTCCGAGCTAAAAGGGCACCCCTGCCAGTCTGTGCAAATCTGCCTCACTCAAAAGAATTGACTATATCACTAGTGTACGGCACCCGTCAAAAATGACGGCTAATGTTTAGATATGCACACGCACAAATTCAACCCTTCGCTCTCCGTTCCCACCCCTCCCCTATTCCTAACGACGACAACTGTCATCAAGGTATGCCTAATCCGTCTCCCCTCGTCTCTCCCTACCCAAGGGATGGGGGAGAAACTTTGTAGTCATACGTTTTCCATTGCTGTTCTGTGTAACATGAAAGATATATGTGTATATATAACGGATTTTGAGCGAAGCGAAAAATCTATTTTTGGGTGAGATGGCCATGTCGTCCTGATGGAAGTTCCTATAGGGTAGCTTCCTAGGGTATATTACAACTACGGCGATATTCCCAGAGAATTTACCTTAAGGTACCAGAATTCTAACTCCTGGAGCGAATATCCCTCATGAAAGGGATATCGCGACATATCAGAGGACGTATTCTTGACACGCCACATGGCAATCTGCACCCCAAACAGAGATTACGTATCGAGGGGTCAATTGGCAAGAAACGAAATCGGGAAAGAAAAAGGGGGAGCCGCTCCCAAGGCTCCCTATTCTCCAGTTTCGTAAGCGTGCCTGGCGCCAATCCTGGCGCCATCTGTATTCCTTGTAGCGTACACGAGGTGCTACAGATACTCTATGTAGGGAGGGGTCCTACAGCCCTTTCATAGAAAGGGAAGGGCGGGTCCATCAGGACGACATGGCCATCTCACCCAAAAATAGATTTTTCGCTTCGCTCAAAATCCGTTTTTTGGGCTCAAGCCATGTCGTCCTGATGGAAGTATACCAGAGCATTACTGTATCTGTGGACTCTCAGAACGTGCCGTACTCCCCGGAGGTAATTTTTCCCCGGTCGACTAGACCTAGAGACCTAAGATGTTACCGTTATACATCTTTTCAACTAACTATAAACCATGTTAGAGCTTCCTGCCCGTACAGGGAAGAGTCCTACTAGACTCTGGAAAAGTCTCGAAGAGTACATATACCTATGTATGAATACCAGGCAAGCTAATATAGTGGTCTCACCCTATATTAAGTAAAGCATAGTTTGTAAAGAACCACTGCGTCAATATGAAATATCGACCAGTTCTCCGCACAATACTTGTATTGGACAAAGGTTTATATCTGCATAGGAGGAAACTTGTAAAACCGCCACCGTCCCCTTCTGGGACGGAGTCCTCCCGTTAAGGGAAAGCATAAACCAATGCAACATAGCTTGCATAAAGGAACAATTCTATTAGAATTATCCCAGATAAAGTATATAGAATGAATGCTCAATTATACCAATAAATTGACACAGGTGAAGGAGACGCAAGGTTCTCAAGAACAAGTTTATTGACAGACAATAAATAGACAGGTTAACAACAATTATATATATATATATATAAGAAGAGGATAACCCAAAACTTTAAGCATAAGTATGATAGTAAACAGAACTTGTTTATCTGAAAGAAAAAACATTAATGCCACTTTTAAGATACTGAGGTATCAAAGTCATAAAAGTCTGTATTACAAATTAATCACATTAGCGTTAGAAACGCTCGGCACACATGTCTGCACTTATGCTAGGTTCACCTTTGGATATGGAACAGTCTACGTGGGCAACTCAGTGCCCTCACTTAGTTTGTAGTACAGTATGTAACTACACACTCACCCTGGAATTAATCGTCCCAATTAAAACCACTGTTCCTCGCAGAGTTAAACAGTAGGGTTAACGACGCGACCCACTGCTACCACAGATCTCTTTAGTTCCTCTACTTGCTTCGCATAGTGGCGAAAGAACACTCTGGGAGACTTCCAGCCAGTGTATGAACGGAGATGTTCAAAATCCATACAATTAAAGAAATTTAAGGATGAGGCAACTTTCCTCGGATCGTGACCTGCGGGTGTACTGTCAGGATCCGCTCTGCGAATAAAATATGTGATTTTCGCTCTGAGTTGATTCAGAGATAAATTTGAGCCTGATGTTTCTCCCCTGAATAGTTGACCACCCTTGAAGTCTGAAGTTCTATGAAGATAGACCTTTAGGCATTCTACTGGACATAGAGATGCATCTTCTTTCAGAGGGCAGATTTTCCAGGGACCCCACCTGTTGGTGGGTAACTCATTCTTGGCGAGAAACGTAGGATCCGGAAACAGGTTCAGTTCTCCCCCATCCAGGAACTGAACACGACCTGCCTCTCTCGAGAGGGCTACAATCTCACTAACCCTGGCCCCGGACGCGAGTGCAAATAGGAAAATAACTTTTTGTGTCAAATCCTTTAACGCACACTCCTCATTGCTCAACAGAGAAGCGAAATGAAGAACTTTGTCTAAAGACCATGAAATGGGCTTTGGAGGTGCTGAAGGTCTGAGCCTAGCGCAGGCTTTCGGAACTTTATTAAAGATCTCGTTACCTAGGTCGACCTGGAAGGCATATAAAATGGGTCTTGTCAAAGCAGACTTACACGCTGAAATCGTGTTAGCTGCCAACCCTTGACCATGGAGGTGGATGAAGAAAGATAAGCAGAAGTCTGTCGAGAAATACTGCGGATTCTTCGCCTTGACAAAGGCCACCCATTTTCTCCAAGAGGACTCATATTGCCTTCTAGTAGATTTGCACTTATATTCCTCTTGGAAGTCTATGCTGGCTTTCGAAATCCCGAAACGCTTTCTCACCGCTAGGGAGAGAAAATCATGTGCTGCAGGGTCCGGGTTTTCTGTAATGAAGCGCAGACACTCGACTTCTGGACTCGCTGGGTCAGAACTGGATCTGGTAGCGGTACAAACTTCAGCCGTAGTTCCAATGCCAGGGGGAACCACTCGCTGTTCGGCCCTTGAAGGATCTCAGTCTGTTGAGGACCCTCAACAGAAGGTTGTGAGGAGGGAACAGATAAATCCTGGACCATCTGTTTCAGTCGAGGGACATCGCGTCCACTGCTTCCGCTAAGGGGACACGTACAGGGGCAACTTCTTGTTGTCTTTCGTCGCAAAGAGGTCTATCTGCAGTTCTGGGACTTGATTCAGAATGAAGGAGAATGATCCTGCGTCTAAGGACCATTCCGACTCTATCGGTGTGAACCTGGATAGAGCGTCCACTGTCACATTGCGGATTCCTTGAAGGTGAACTGCCGACAGGTACCACTTCTTCTTTTCCGCCAATCGGAAGATGGCCAACATCACCTGGTTGAGAGGTGGTGACCTTGATCCTTGTCGATTCAAGCATCTCACAACTACCTCGCTGTCCATCACCAACCTTATGTGGATCGAGTGACGCGGGGAGACTTTCTTTAAGGTAAGGAGCACTGCCATAGCTTCAAGAAAGTTTATGTGAAAGGTCTTGAATAGCTTGGACCAAGTCCCCTGGACTTTTTTCCGATGAGAGTGACCTCCCCATCCCTCCTTCGAGGCGTCTGAGTGAATCGTCACCGACGGGGGAGGTGGCTGAAGAAGAACCGACTTCTTTAGATGTCTGGCTTGGGACCAAGGCCCAAGAAGAGTACGTAGCCGAAGCAGAACTGGTCTTCTCAGATCTCTTCGCGCGTTTGATGCATAACTTCTCCAAACTCCGGTTGCATCCTTTAGCTGTGCTCTTAGCACTGGGTCTGTCACCGAAGCAAACTGGAGAGAGCCCAGTACCCTCTCCTGTTCGCGTCTTGATATCCTTTCGGAATCTAGAAGTCTCTTGACAGAACCCGCTATCTCCTTCCTTTTCTTCGCCGGGATGGAGAAACGGTGTGACATTAGGTCCCAGTGGATTCCCAGCCACTGGAACTTTTGAGATGGAGAAAGGCGAGACTTTTTTCTGTTGATCTTGAAGCCTAGGTACTCTAGGAACTGGATCACTTGACTGGAAGCTTGCAAGCATTCTGTCTCGGATGCTGCCAACACCAGCCAGTTGTCCAGGTAGGCTACTACCTGAATTCCCTTTAGGCGTAATTGTTTGAGAGCTACGCTCGCAAGCTTCGTGAAAATCCTTGGGGCTATATTTAGCCCGAATGGCATGGCTCTGAAGGCGTATAGTCTTCGTTGTAGCCTGAACCCTAGGTAGGGGGAGAGTCGACGGTTGATTGGAACGTGCCAATAGGCGTCTGACAAGTCTATAGAGACGGAATATGCCCTCTTGGGCAGTAAGGTCCTTATGTGTTGCAGTGTTAGCATCTTGAATTTGCAATTCACTATGAACTTGTTGAGTGGCGACAAGTCCAGAATGACTCTGAGCTTTTCCGAGTCTTTCTTGGGAACACAAAACAGCCTCCCTTGGAATTTGATGGACTTCACCCTTCGGATCACTTTTTTCTCCATCAGTTCTTGAACGTACTCCTCCAGAACGGGGGTGGAGTGTTGGAAAAACCGAGGGCACGGGGGTGGAGTGCTGTACCAGCTCCAGCCCAGTCCATTCTTGAGTAGGCTGTGGGCCCAGGGATCGAAGGTCCACCGATCCCGAAAATTCTGAAGTCTCCCTCCTTCCGGCATCATCTCACTTGGACTGCCGTCCTGAGGTCTTGCCTCCCTGACCGCGACCACCCCTGAATCCCCTTCCCCTTGAGGGGCGCCTAGATGAGCCTCTGGCTGCTCCTCTAGGCTTTGCTCGAAAGGAAGTAGACTGCCCTTCGAACGTTGGGGTGAATGCCGTGGACTGTGTCGACACAGCCTGGGGTACCCACTGGAAAGTGGTCGGGGTTTGTGCCACCATCTGGGGCACTGAAGGCAATGGCAATTGCAGTTGCTGTTGCTGTTTAAGAGGCTTGGCTGGCCGAGACGGTAGCCTAGTCCTCATAGTCTTCCTCTTTGGTTGAGGACCCTCATCCGGGGAAGACTTTCTTTTGATAGCCAGGCCCCACTTCTGGAGAAGGTTTCTATTCTCCAAGGCGGCCTTATCAACAACTTCTTTGACCAATTCGGAAGGGAAAAGGTCTTTGCCCCAAATGTTGGAGGAGATTAGTTTCCTTGGCTCGTGCCTCACCGTAGCCGAGGTGAACACGAACTCCCTACAAGCTCTCCTCGCCTTGACGAAGCCATAAAGATCCTTCGTCACTGTGGCCAGATGAGTCTTGGCCACTACCATGAACATTTCATGGACCTTGGGGTCACTTGCCATCGTCTCAAGAGTAGTCTGAAGAGACATTGAGGCAGCCAGTCTTTCTTTTGTCTCGAGCTCTCTCCGCAAAAGAAAGTCAGACAGCTTAGGGAGGTCCTCGCCGAACTGACGTCCGGCAATATCAGCCTCCAACTTCCCAACTGAGAACGTAAGATGGACGTCCTTCCAGTCTTTGTGGTCCATAGGCAGGGCCAGCGACAAGGGTTTACACTCCTCCAGGGAGGGGCAAGGCTTGCCGGCCTCGACTGCTTTTAGTACAGCCGCAAACCCTTTCTGTAAAAAGGGGAAGGCTCTAGCAGGAGAGGACACAAAGGAAGGGAGCTTCTTACTCAATGCAGCTACCTTTGAGTTCGAGAAGCCCCTCTCTTTCATCGAGGATGAAAGCAAAGCTTGAGCCTTAGCATGGTCCATCACTATGACCTCCTTCGGCTCTGTCTCCTCCTTTGAAGCTGGTTCCTTCCTCAGCCGGACATAACAGTCCGGATATGACGCCTTGCTGGGCCAGAATTCCACCTCCTCTAGGGGAACTGAACCCAACTTATCCGAGATGACGATCTTTCCAGTCGTCATCGGCATGTGCTCAGCATACCTCCATGGGTTAGCATCTGAGCACAAGGGAAGGTCTTTCACATTGAGCCTTTTCTGGGGCCCATGTGATGCTGCAAGGCTCTGCATCCGCAGTTCCATTGCAGCCGCCTTCTCCTGATTCTCCTTCTGCATTTGTTGGATCATTCCAACAATGGAGGAGAGGGCCTGTCCCAGCTCTACTGGGAGAGCGGACGATGTTGAGGGAATAGGCTCCGGGATTTGAACCGGAGTAGCCGACACCTCGTCGGCCTCTTCCTCTACAACGTCTGGGGCTTGAACTTCATCCTGGGCTTCTGCCAGGAGGTCCTCCTCCAGACGCTCATCCACGTCAGACATCCTGTCATCCAACTGGATGTCTTGCATAGCGACCGCGACTTCAGCATCCACCTGGATCTGAACTTGGGGGATCTCCTCTTGAGGCTGGGGAATCACTGCATCAGCTGATGCCCTAGGGAAAAGATACGCCCTCATCTTCTCACTTGGAAGATAAGGTCCAGAGGTGTTCTTCTGGAAGCCCCTTACCCAGGTACGAAGCTTCTCCCTTGCTATATCCCTTGATTCCGCCGTCCTAGGGGAATCAAAGGCCTCAGTAATCAGGTTAGTGCACACGGTACATACCTGAGGGTCCCAATACTGGAGATCACCCTTGGAGACTGCGCATGCTGCGTGCCTCCTACAAAACTCATGTCCGCAGAGGTTCTTACTGCGGATGTTGCAGAAAACACTTCCGCACTTCGGAGGGTCCTCCTGTAAAGAGAAGAAATTTCCATGAGTATCAAGTGAACTATGTATCACTGGATATGCATAGTTTAGCATAACAATTCAGAAAGGAAAGACACACACTTGTGTTTCCTTCACAACCAATTGTTGCAGCCTTCCAGATAATAAAATCGTATGGTTAATCTCTTCTAGAATAACCAATGAAAAGTTTCCAGAGGAAACAGGTGTAGCTCACACCTAAGCAATGATTTTAAAATCCTGGATAATAGACAAGAAAGAACTCACTTTCTTATCTGTAAGGCAACAGCAAAGGGCTGTACAAGACAACACAAAAGTGTTAGAACACACAGTGCTGTACCAAAACTTATACTATAGTTTTCCTCTTACAGTATA
>NC_090763.1:13959182-13969182 GCF_036898095.1 Palaemon carinicauda
TCGGACCCATGAGGATATTCCTTTGATAAAATATACTGTGTCTGTCCGGCCAAGGACGCCACCCTGTGACCCATATAAATAAGGATAAACATTAAACCGTTTAGCCCAGTCTGCTGTAAAGAGAGATAAGAGTTGATTCCGACTCTGTTGTGTTTGATTCTGTCGAGTTTAGTATTTATATCTAGATTCGAAATCAAGCTATATCCACCATTTTTAAAGGTTTTTAAAGGCCACTCATGAATGGCAGAGGCAAGGGACAGTGACATTGCCCTATCAAGCAGGACAATATCCTAGAGACTGACCATATATACATATAATCAGCGCCCAAGGCCTTCTCCACCCATGCTAGGACTAAAGAGGTCCAGGCAATAGCTTCAGATGACTCAGCAGATAGACCTATAAGCTCCCCCCCCCCCCCATCCGTAGCTCTCAAGGATGGTGAGGTTGCAGCTACCAAAGAAAATAACGAGTTTGAGCTCGACTTAAACTCCAATCTGGCGTTCACCAGTCAGGGACGTTACCACATCGGCCACTACAACCAGCTGATTATTAAGTATATAGCGTATGGTCTTTTTATGATAATTTTATCACTAACACTTGTGACTTACAATTTTTTAAATATGCCACAAATATCTTTTGATATCGAATTTTGGTCTGTAAAACATCTAAATAGGTATGCAGAAGGTAATCATCTGTTCTGTAGTTTGTAGTGTCATTTGTAATGGTCTTGAAACATGTCTAACTTGCAATATCCGATGCTGTATAAAAAACACTTGATTATGGTCAGAAAATTCATATGATTGGCCTTGATTTTAGTGCTATCTTCGACCGTGTTGATCATGAGGCCTTTTTTCAAATTTAAGATGGGAGGAGATGGATCTTTTGTTAGCATCATTATTGAAATTTTAAGTAATAGATTGGTGTGAGTAGTTGTTGATGGGCACCACAGTGACTATAGGATTGTACTATCTGGTGTTCCTCGTGGTAATGTTCTCGGCCCATTGTTTTTCAAACTACTAATGTAATTCTACTCATGATGAGTGGTTTAATCTAGAAAACAAGCTCGTTGCAAATGCAGATGATGCTACTCTACATCAAGTCCATCTCCTTGGCTAGTAATGAATATAGATAAGGAGAGTAAGCTATTCCTCTATTTCCCTTTTTTATCAATTTTACAAAATGCTCTACATAACGTTAATAAAAAAATGCTTTTGAACACGTGTTTATAAGCTGAGCGGCTTTGATTTATTGGCAGCGTTGCCAACAATTTCTCTTTTGCTAAACTTAGCGTTACCTGCTACGATGTACAGCTGCCAGACGTCTCCCGTGAAGGGTACCCGAATTAATGAAGCCAATTGGAAATGTCACTGCCTTGCGTTCTGCCGGATTAGCGTATGATTTCTGCTCAAGGTCGATAGTTTCTTGCAATGTCTGCAACCTCACCATCCTTGTGAGCTAGGGGGGGAGGGGTTAGGGGGAGCCTATAGGTTTACCTGCTGAATCATCGGCAGCCATTGCCTAGCTCTCCCTGTTCCTAGCTAAGGTGGAAAGTGATATTGGGCACTGATCATGTTTATGTATGTTCCGTTTCTAAGGCATTGTCACTGTCCCCTGTCTCTGCCATTCATGGGTAGCCTTTAAATTTTAGGTCTTACACAAGATTTTCGGTGATCAATCTATTCTGAAGAAGTGTTTTAATTCTTTCATTCTACCTTGTTTCGAGTATTGTTCTCCTGTCTGGTGTTCAGCTGCTGATTCTCATCTTAATTTGTTGGACAGAAACTTACGGTCTATTAAATTTCTTATTCCTGATCTAGATATTAATCTCTGGCACCGTCGTTCAATTAGTTCATTATGCATGTTGCATAAGATTTTTCATAACTCTGACCATCCTTTACATTCAGATCTCCCTGGACAGTTCTATCCTGTTCGTAATACTTGGCAGGCAGTTAATTGCAATAGCCAGGCCTTCTCCATCATGAGGCTCAATACTACACAGTATTCTAGAAGTTTTATTCGAGCTGTTACCAAGTTGTGGAATGATCTTCCTAATCGGGTAGTTGAATCAGTAGAACTTCAAAAGTTCAAAGTTGCAGCAAATGTTTTTATGTTGACCAGGCTGACATGAGTCTTTTTATTGTTTATATATGACATATCTGTTTTTGACGTTGTTAATATTTTGTATAGGACATATCTGTTTTGACGCTGTTACTGTTTTTAGAGTGATTTATTGTTAATTTAATCTCATCATTTATTCATTTCCTTATTTCCTTTCTTCACTGGGCTATTTTTCCCTGTTGGGGCCCTTGGGCTTTTAGCATCTTGCTTTTCCAACTAGGGTTGTAGCTTGGCTAGTAATAATGATAATAAACTGTACCAGTTTACCAACAGGAAGAGCCTTAGAGATTGATCGTCAATACAAGAAGCTAAGATTGAATAAAAAATATTCTTGTTTACCCAAAACCGTGGTTAGACACCAGGAAAACATCGCGAGAAAATTCGGTTTCGTAAGACAGACAGGCGGACGAAATTCAATCTTGGTCTTTTGTATGCTGGGATGTGAATCCCCCCCCCCTCTCCCTCTCCCCCCTCCCCCCGCCGCACGTGGACGTGCCCTTGCAAACAGGCCAAGTCTTGGAAGGAAAGCTTAGGATATGTGAAAGCGAAATCTTGTGGCGTTCGGGGTCGGGCGAAATATGTGATGGGCCTCAGTTTGTGGCGTCTGTAAATTGGCTGTGAAGGATGATGGCTGCCCTGCCACCCAGTCACTCAGGGGCAGTGTTGCCAGAGCTAGGGATTTAACCCTAGATTTTTTGGGGATTTCGGGTGTCTGCTTGGGATATTCTGTACAAAATTCTATGAAGAAACAAACGCGAGTAAATCTTTATCTTGTTGCAATTAGTTTACTTGCTATTATGTGAAGTATAGTTACCAATATCTATATTAGTAAAGTTACAGGATCATAAGAAAAAATATTTGTGGAAATGGGGATTTTTGGGTTGTTTTGGCGATTGTTCATCATGAGTTTTGAGGATTTTTAGACTAACCCATCTGGCAACACTGCTCAGTAGGAAAGAAAGGAGAACCCCTTGGCATCAATTTATCATCTTGGGTTAAAGTCGATTTAGTAGAGTTGGGGATGTTAGAAGATCGTGCAATTAAGGTATACTGTTAAAAATTTGCATTAAAAACGGTAAATGTATCGCAAAATTTATTCCAGGATTTTTACCGTTTTAAAAAAGGATATACTGACGTAAAGGAGTGATATTACGGTCACCAACCCGTAAAAGATAATAACAACGTAAGGCAAAATTACGGTCGCCTGTATTTTAATGAAATACGGCTTAGTATAGTATATGTTTACGGAGACTTTCCGATTAAAATTACGGTTTTTTCTAACAGCGTACCTTCATTTTTTTTTTGGGGGGGGTTACGTTCGTGCATAATTTTCGTTTATTCATTAAGCTTTTCTCTTGAAGGTTTAAAGTCCTCTTATGAATGGCAAAAGACAATGACAATGCCCCTACCTAGCAGGACAATGCCCAAGAGACCATATACATAGTATATGTGGTCAGCACCCAAGCCCCCTCTCCATCCAAGGTAGTACCAGGGAGGGGCAGACAATAACAGTTGATGATTCAGCAGGTAGACCATCTTTGTAAGCTAAGGCTGGGGAAAGCCTATAGTTCTATCTGTCAAGTCATCAGTAGCCCTTACCTGGCCCTCCCTGGTCCTAGCTTGGATGTTGAAGGGGCTTGGGCGCTGTTCATAAGTATATATGGTCAGTTTTTAGGGCATTGTCATGCTAGGGTACTGTCGCTGTGCCATTCCTCTGCCATTCATGAGAGACCTTTAAATCTTTGTAAAACTCATCATTATCTCCGCTTGTGGGTTTTTTTTTTTTTGTGAAATATCATTTCCTCAGTCATTTTGTCTTTTGTAAAATGTGTCTTTTCTTTCGTCTTCTCTGTCAAATTGTTTGTCAGTTGATTGTATTATGCAATGAAAAGATAAACCGCTATTAACGTTCTGCTCTGTAAAAACCTCTTTTAATATCTCGTTCATTGAATAGAGAAATAAAACTCCAGTCGTGTTGTAGAAAATTGTAGAGATTTTCATCCAAAGTATGAACGTCATACTTGTGGGAGTAAAAAGAAAAAGAAAAAAAATTACATCTTTCATTTATGTTTCTTTTTCTTTTGGCCAGCAGTGGTGGATGTTAGCAAAAGAAAAAGATATATGATCACTTTTTTTCAATTACATCTGGATAGGAAAATGCTCTTTGATTTCATTATATAATTTTCTTTTAGAATCTATAACATCCGGCTCTTTGAAACAGGATTATAAGCGAAGCAATATGAGCTGATGTGAAATATTGCTTTGATATTGTTTCATTTCTCTCTCTCTCTCTCTCTCTCTCTCTCTCTCTCTCTCTCTCTCTCTCTCTCTCTCTCACTTTTTGAGGAAGTCTTCCAACAGATATAGAGCTTTCAGTGAAATCTGCAATATTTCCTAGTTACTTTTGTAAAGATAAAAGAAAAAATTCATTTTACTCCCTTGATTTTATTTTTTTGACATTTTTCTTCCTTTTTCTTTCATAATAAGGGATTTTAGTGTCTTATTAATTTTTAACTTGACATTTTTTTTTATTGATTTTATACTCGTCATCTTTCTTACCTTGTGGATTTTATACTTAACATCTCTCTTACTATATTGATTTTATACTTTTCATCTTCCTTACCTTGTTGATTTGATACTTGACATCTCTTTTACTTTATTGATTTTATACTTGTCATCCTTTTTAACTTATTTATTTTATACTTGACATCTTTCTTATCTTATTGATTTTATCATTTTCATCTTCCTTACCTTATTGATTTTATAATGTTCATCTTTCTTACTTTATTGATTTTAGAATTTTCATCTTTCTTACCTGATTGATTTTATAGTTTTCATCTTTCTTACCCTATTGATTTTATACTTTTCATCTTTCTTACCTTATTGATTTTATACTTTTCATCTTTCTTACCTTATTGATTTTATACTTTTCATCTTTCTTACCTTATTGATATTATAATTTTCATCTTTCTTACCTTATTTATTTTATAATTTTCATTTTACTTTATTGATTTTATACTCATCTTTCTTACCTTATTGATTTAATAAATTTCATCTTTCTTGCTATATGACTTTTCATCTCTCTTACCTTATTGATTTTATAATTTTAATCTTTCTTAACTTATGTATTTCATAATTTACATCTTTCTTACCTTATTGATATCATAATTGACATCTTTTGTATCTTCTTGATTTTATAATTTTCATCTTTCTTACCTTATTAATTTCATACTTGAAATCTCTCTTACTATAATGATTCTGTACTTTTCATCTTTCTTACCTAATTGATATTATAATCGACATCTTTCGTATCTTATTGTTTTTATACTTTTCATCTCTCTTACCTTATTGATTTTATAATTTGCATCTTACTTTATTGATTTCATACTTTTTATCTTTCTTACCTTATTGGCTTTATAATTTTCATCTTTCTTACCCTATTGATTTTATACTTTTCATCTTTTTTACTTTATTGATTTTATAATTTGCATCTTACTTTATTGATTTTATGCTTTTTATCTATCTTACCTTGATGATTTTATAATTCTCATCTCCTTACCTTATTGGTTTTATAATTTTCATCTTTCTTACCCTATTGATTTTATACTTTTCATCTTTCTTACCTTATTGATTTTATACTTTTCATCTTTCTTACCTTATTAATTTTATACTTTTCATCTTTCTTACTAGTTGATTTTATGATTTTCATCTTTCTTACCTTATTGATTTTATAATTTTCATCTTCCTTACCCTATTGATTTTATACTTTTCATCTTTCTTACCTTATTGATTTTATACTTTTTATCTTTCTTACTTGTTGATTTTATACTTTTCATCTTTCTTACCTTATTGATTTTATACTTTTCATCTTTCTTATCTTATTGATTTTATACTTTTCATCTTCATTACCTTATTGATTTTATACTTTTCATTTTTCTTACTTGTTGATTTTATAATTTTCATCTTTCTTACCTTATTGATCTTATACTTTCCATTTTTCTTACTTGTTGATTTTATAATTTTCATCTCTTTCCTTATTAATTTTATCATTTTTACCTTTTTTACCTTATTGATTTTATACTTTTCATCTTTCTTACCTTAATGATTTTATAATTTTCATCCTTCTTACCTTACTGATTAAATTAATCTTGCTTACCATTTTCATTTTATTTGTGAGATATTTTAGAACTCTGCCATCTTATATGAAGAGTGAACACTTGCTTACAAAGCGTTGGCGATACTTGTTGCTCTGACCTTGATACCAGCTGAGGGGACACATAATTGTTTTGATAAAGGCTTCTTGAAGAGTTTTATTCGAAAGCTTTTTAATGGCCATTTTTCCACATTATTATTATTATTTTATTATTATTATTATTTTATTATTATTATTATTTTTATTTTTATTATCATTATTATTATTTTTTTTATTATTATTATTTTCATTATTATTATTATCATTATATTATTATTATTTTTTTTATTATTATTATTATTTGTGTTATTATTATTGCTATTGTTATTATTATTAATATTATTATTATTATTATTATTATTATTGTTAATATTATTATTATTATTATTATGATTTGTATTATTATTATTATTATTATTATTATTATTATTATTATTGATTATTTAATTAATTAAATAATTAAACGAAACAACCATGTCCCATTCCTAGATTCCCATAGCAATTAACTAAAAGATTTAATCTTAAAATTGAAAACTGCAGGTGAATGAATTTAAAGATAATAAGCTATCAATAAAAGTTTGAAATAAAGGTGAATGTAATCTACTAGTGAGCCAACAATACAGTGCAAAGATTATCTACAGTGTGCCACATAAGAAGTATTTGACACCCTCGGTCGCAATTATTCTATAAATGATGTCAAATTTGAATATCTCAATAGTTAATTCTAATAGTCAGGCCTTCTCCATCATGAGGCTCAATACTACACAGTATTCTAGAAGTTTTATTCCAGCTGTTACCAAGCTATGGAATGATTTTCCTAATCGGGTCGTTGAATCAGTAGAACTTCAAAAGTTCAAAGTTGCAGCAAATGTTTTTATGTTGACCAGGCTGACATGAGTCTTTTTATAGTTTATATATGACATATCTGTTTTTGACGTTGTTAATAGTTTATATAGGACATATCTGTTTTGACGCTGTTACTGTTTTTAGAATGATATATTGTTAATTTATTCTCATCATTTATTTATTTCCTTATTTCCTTTCCTCACTGGGCTATATTTCCCTATTGGAGCCCTTGGGCTTATAGCATCTTGCTTTTCCAACTAGGGTAGTAGCTTGGCTAGTAATAATAATAATAATAATAATAATAATAATAATAATAGTATTAATAATAGGATTATTATTACTACTACTACTACAGGCTAAGCTATAACCCTTTATTATTATTGTTATTATAGCTTAACTTAAACCCTAGTTGGAAAAGATGTTATAAGGCCTAGGGCTCTAATAGGGAAAAATAGCCCAGTGAGGAAGGAAGCAGAAAATTAGATAATTTAAAAAAGAAGTAATTAACTTAAAAATAAATTATCTTAAGAACAGTAACAACATTAAATTAGATTTTTATACAAACTATGAAAACTTCAAAAAAAAAAAAAAATCAACAGAAGAGAAATAAGGTAGAACCGCGTGCCCGAGTGTACCCTCAAGCGAGAGAACTTTAGCATTGAATCTTTCCTCTCGGTATCTGTCCCAGAACTATATCCATTTCCATCGTACCTTATTTATTGGCTTATTGAGTAACTTGCTATTGACAGCACCTGTCTTTATGAATGGGATTAGGAAAGTCAAGTGAACGGAATTCGACCTGTCCCTTTTTTTTTTTTTATTTTGGCAGCCCTAGATGAAGGAAGAATAAGAAACCGGAAATGTCATACCAAAAATTTGCATCTGAAAAGCTCTGAGAGAGAGAGAGAGAGAGAGAGAGAGAGAGAGAGATATCTATGTCCCGGTTAAAATTGTGACAGAGAGAGAGAGAGAGAGAGAGAGAGAGAGAGAGAGAGAATCTTTCCCGGATAAAAATGTGAAACCTCAGAGAGAGAGATAGAGAGAATCTATATCCCGGTCAAAATTGTGACAGAGAGAGAGAGAGAGAGAGAGAGAGAGAGAGAGAGGAGGTTGAAAGGGGTATGGAAAAGGGTAAGTGATTTGAAGTGGCCATCTCACATCAGTTTGAAGGGTTTGGGTGCCAATAAAGAGAGAGAGAGAGAGGGAGAGAGAGAGAGAGAGAGAGAGAGAGAGAGATGTCCGGCCACTTCCAATGCACTTGGGGCACTTTGCAGAAGACCTCTTGGAGGCCATGCAAATGAAGGAATGGGGGATGGCAGAGGGAAGGGGGAAGGATAGAAAACCAACAATTAAAAAGAATGAATGCATGTTAAAGCAAAAGTGAACTAAAAGTGAAAGAATAATGGATCTATGAAAAGAAAATTGACAATGTTGAAGAAATGACTGAAGAAGATATTTTTAAATAAAACTAATAAAAAAGATGAAAAATTAATCAATGAAGCCCCCCCCCCCAAAAAAAAAAATCTAACCACAACTTTAATTTCACTATTAAAAAAAAACCGTAATTTTAATTATAAAATCGTAAAAATATACTGATCTCAACCATATTTCAGTTAAATACAGGCGACCGTAGTTTTACATTACTTTGTTATTATCTTTCACGGTTAGGTGACCGTAATATCACTCGTTTACGTCAATGTTTCCTTTTTGAAACGGTAAAAATCCTTGAATAAATGTTGCCAGACATTTACCGTTTTTTAAATGAAAATTTGAAAGTGTTTGTAATCCACCTTACCAAACCTCCAGACATATTTATTTGATGACTTACCTATTGGAAAATCTATTTTTTTTTTTTTATTTTGATATTAACTTATTTAATAGTACTGAATAAAAAGGTATTTCAAACAATTACGTTTTTCCTCCATCAGCTGCTCTGGATGGCCAGGAAATTCACTGACGAAGTAATTGATCCATCCCTTTCGGGTCTATGTGACCTTGACCCCCGTTCAATTAGCCGATGGACCTCGTCTCTGGCCAAACTATTAAAATAAATCCTTCCTTTTAGTTTCATATCCGTAGTTTTTTTTTTTTTTTTTTTTTTTTTTTTTTTTTTTTTTTTTATAGCCTCGTTATTTGTGGAATTTTAATATTGTTCTACTTTTAGTCAGTTCATTTCACTTGCTTTATTATTATTATTATTATTATTATTATTATTATTATTATTATTATTATTTTCCTTAGTTGGAAAAGCAAGATGCTATAAGCCCAAAGGCTCCAACAGGGAAAAATAGCCCAGTGAGGAAATGAAACAAGGAAATAAATAAATGATGAGAACAAATTAACAATAAATCATTTTAAAAACAGTAACAACGTCAAAATAGATATGTCATATATAAACTATAAAAAGACTTATATCAGCCTGTTCAACATAAAAACATTTGCTGCAACTTTGAACTTTTGAAGTTCTACTGATTCAACTACCCGATTATGAAGATCATTCCACAGCTTGGTCACAGCTGGAATAAAACTTCTAGAATACTGTGTAGTATTGAGCCTCATGATGGAGAAGGCCTGGCTATTAGAATTAACTGGCTGCCAAGTATTACGATCAGGATGGAATTGTGCTGGAAGATCTGAATGTAAAGGATGGTCAGAATTATGAAAAATCTTATGCAACATGCACAATGAACTAATTGAATGACGGTGCCAAAGATTAATAACTAGATCAGGACTAAGAAATTTACTAGACCGTAAGTTTCTGTCCAACAAATTAGTTTCAGTTCAATCTTCACTTACATGGAACTGTGCCTTAATGGTAATAATAATGTTAAATACAAACCACAA
>NC_090763.1:13974182-13975805 GCF_036898095.1 Palaemon carinicauda
TTATTATTATTATTATTATTATTATTATTATTATTATTATTATTACTATGGCACTACCCAAGACTGGAGCACAATGGTTTGATTTTGGAGTGTACTTCTCCTAGAAGAGCTGCTTACCATAGCTAAAGAGTCTCTTCTACCCTTACCAAGAGGAAAGTAGCCACTGAACAATTACAGTGCAGTATTTAACCCCTTGGGTGAAGAAGAATTGTTTGGTAATCTCAGTGTGTATGAGGACAGACGAGAATATATAAAGAATAGGCCAGACTATTCGATGTGTGTGTAGGTAAGGGGAAAATTAACCGTAACCAGAGAGAAGGATCCAACGTAGTACTGTCTAGGCAGTCAAAGGACCCCATAACTCATTATCGGTAGTATCTCAACGGGTGGCTAACCTACTACCTAAGTTAAAAAGGTTATTATTACTCGTTAGCTGCCAAGGCTTTAAGTATTCCTAGTAATTAGCAAGGTAATCAGTAAGTTTCTAATTGTATCTATGTAGTCAGTAAGATTCCAATTACTTCTCGGTACTTAGGCTGTAATTATTCTTCGATTATGAACAGACAGTAACTTTGAATGAATGGAATTTACAGAAGAAGAAAATGAAAGCAAATGGAAGACCAGAATTCGGGAATTTTCGACATCCAAATGTCAAATTTCATTTCTTGGACACCAGATTTTAACCAGTTTCCCCCACCCTTGGTATAATCAGACCCCTGGCCCAGTTACCCCCCCCCCCCCCCCCCTCCTCACATTTTTGCTGTCAGGCCCCCCCCCCCCCTTTTTGTGCAGTAAGCATAGTTAGTATAAAAAGCAGAGGTACAGTTGGCTTCATTAATTCCGGGACACTTCATGGGAAGCTAAGGACTCGTCTGTGTACCGGAATTAATGAAGACAACTGTACACTTCCGGTTTGGCGTTAACGAAGGGAGTCGGTTTATATAAATTAGAGTCCTAAGATTATTATTATTCATATTATTGTTATTGTTATCCAAAAATTTTAACTTTAATTTTATTTATCAATTGCATAAAATAAGAGTATAACACTTATATCCCTAATCATTTTCCATATATACTAAAGAACAAGTATCTATCTATTTATATATATATATATATATAGATAGATAGATAGATAGATAGATAGATAGATAGATAGATAGATATATATATATATATATATACTGTATATATATATATATATATATATTTATCTATATATATGTATATTTATCTATCTATCTATATATATATATATATATATATACATTTACCTTGAGCTCTCTCCACCCCTCGGGTAGGGTAAGATGGATTAGTCATACATAGCTGATAGGATGTACATGTGTATGCATATCTATCTAAATATCACGCCATCATTTTTGACGGATCGCCTACACTAGTAATAAGTAAAATAAAGTTCACAGGCTTTGCCATTTTCGCGTTTATAAATTTTGATATAGTGGCATATTCATCAAGGGCTGCATATTATTACTTATAAACTACACCAGCATGAAAATGAAATTGTTACATGATGTCGTGATGAATTACCTTTTGGGCAAACAGTTTATGGAATTTTGTTATGGAGTTTCCACGAAGGGATCATTATTGGTGTAGTGTAATACATGA
>NC_090763.1:13976305-14006523 GCF_036898095.1 Palaemon carinicauda
GGTCACGGTCAAGCAAAATGTCCAATTCACGTAATCAGCTGTAAGTTTGGACATCGTTGTCACACTGACTTCAAACTTGGTTCAAATTTGAGTGTATGAAATTCCACGCCAATTAATACATAATGTCAAAGTTCAAGGTCGAGAAATAAGCTGCGGCGTCGGAGGTCTGCGGTTTATTAAGTGCCGCTCTAGTTGTTGTTATGTTTATGTGTAATCATATTCATGTACCATCACCAAAGGAAGAAGAACTTCTTTTTAGCGAGGCAGATTTGCACCGACTCGCAGGGGTGCCCTTTTAGCTCGGAAAAGTTTCCTGATCGCTGATTGGTTGGACAAGATGATTCTAACCAATCAGATAGCAGGAAACTTTTCTGAGCTAAAAGGGCATCCCTGCGAGTGGGTGCAAATGTACCTCATTGAAAAAAATTGAGTAGTTTCGTTTAATGATACCAGGTATTGCTTTACCTTTTAATGTTATCCTTCAAGTAATACTCTGCCGTTCCTTCACTCTAGGACTCTAGGTTCTGTGTGGCCGCTTTCCTTCTGCGCGTTTCACCTCTTGCACCGAGCAATTACAAGCACTCGTTAGCCCGCTTTAACTTTGTTAAGTAGCGCCAGTTTCTCGAGAGTTTCGGACTTTCGCGTTCACGGATCTTGTTATTTTGAGCTTTTGTTTCCGGGAAAACACTGCAAGCTTTTGGATTAGGGCCCTGGAAGATAAGATACGACACAGTTTTCTCTCTCTCTCTCTCTCTCTCTCTCTCTCTCTCTCTCTCTCTCTCTCTCTCTCTCTCTCTCATAGTTTGGAAAATCATTGTAAATTGTTAGATAATTGATAACCTTCATTCTCGCTCTTTCTTATATATATATATATATATATATATATATATATATATATATATATATATATATACACACGTGTATGTGTGTGTGTGAAATCTAGGTAGTTGTTTTGCTTCATTATCAGTAACCGAATTACTGTTTGGTTACTTATGGTCTTACTTTCATTATTATAAAGTGGTGTAATGTTTTTTTTTTTCATTCATATTTGATTGAAGACATTATATAAAAAGATTATTATACATTTTTTTTACCTTATCTAAAATATCTACTAGTCTGTGTCTAAAAGATATATAGAAAAATGTTGAATATTAAAAAAAAAAAAATATCGGAAGGGCGGGCTATGGGTCAGAAATTACCTAATGTTTTGAGAAGGAAAATAACCTGGAATTAATTTCAATTTCCTAAACAATTTTGAATTTATTACGTTTAATTATTCCCTCGTTGTGATAGCATTACTGTATTTGAAGATTGGGATATCATTGAACATGTAATCATTTGACATTACTTGGGGTATGCGTTCAAAAAGTGGGTTTTGTGTTGTATTTTCTGCGTTTATTGGGTATGCGTTTAAAGAGTGGGTTTTGTGTTGTATTTTCTGCGTTTATTGGGTATGCGTTCAAAGAGTGGGTTTTGTGTTGTATTTTCTGCGTTTATTGGGTATGCGTTCAAAGAGTGGGTTTTGTGTTGTATTTTCTGCGTTTCTTGGGTATGCGTTCAAATAGTGGGTTTTGTGTTGTATTTTCTGCGTTTCTTGGGTATGCGTTTAAAGAGTGGGTTTTGTGTTGTATTTTCTGCGTTTATTGGGTATGCGTTTAAAGAGTGGGTTTTGTGTTGTATTTTCTGCGTTTATTGGGTATGCGTTCAAAGAGTGGGTTTTGTGTTGTATTTTCTGCGTTTCTTGGGTATGCGTTCAAATAGTGGGTTTTGTGTTGTATTTTCTGCGTTTCTTGGGTATGCGTTTAAAGAGTGGGTTTTGTGTTGTATTTTCTGCGTTTATTGGGTATGCGTTTAAAGAGTGGGTTTTGTGTTGTATTTTCTGCGTTTCTTGGGTATGCGTTTAAAGAGTGGGTTTTGTGTTGTATTTTCTGCGTTTCTTGGGTATGCATTTAAAGAGTGGGTTTTGTGTTGTATTTTCTGCGTTTCTTGGGTATGCGTTTAAAGAGTGGGTTTTGTGTTGTATTTTCTGCGTTTCTTGGGTATGCGTTTAAAGAGTGGGTTTTGTGTTGTATTTTCTGCGTTTATTGGGTATGCGTTCAAAGAGTGGGTTTTGTATTGTATTTTCTGCGTTTATTGGGTATGCGTTTAAAGAGTGGGTTTTGTGTTGTATTTTCTGCGTTTCTTGGGTATGCGTTTAAAGAGTGGGTTTTGTGTTGTATTTTCTGCGTTTCTTGGGTATGCGTTCAAATAGTGGGTTTTGTGTTGTATTTTCTGCGTTTCTTGGGTATGCGTTTAAAGAGTGGGTTTTGTGTTGTATTTTCTGCGTTTCTTGGGTATGCGTTCAAATAGTGGGTTTTGTGTTGTATTTTCTGCGTTTCTTGGGTATGCGTTCAAATAGTGGGTTTTGTGTTGTATTTTCTGCGTTTCTTGGGTATGCGTTCAAAGAGTGGGTTTTGTGTTGTATTTTCTGCGTTTCTTGGGTATGCGTTTAAAGAGTGGGTTTTGTGTTGTATTTTCTGCGTTTATTGGGTATGCGTTCAAAGAGTGGGTTTTGTGTTGTATTTTCTGCGTTTATTGGGTATGCGTTTAAAGAGTGGGTTTTGTGTTGTATTTTCTGCGTTTATTGGGTATGCGTTCAAAGAGTGGGTTTTGTGTTGTATTTTCTGCGTTTATTGGGTATGCGTTTAAAGAGTGGGTTTTGTGTTGTATTTTCTGCGTTTATTGGGTATGCGTTCAAAGAGTGGGTTTTGTGTTGTATTTTCTGCGTTTATTGGGTATGCGTTCAAAGAGTGGGTTTTGTGTTGTATTTTCTGCGTTTCTTGGGTATGCGTTTAAAGAGTGGGTTTTGTGTTGTATTTTCTGCGTTTATTGGGTATGCGTTTAAAGAGTGGGTTTTGTGTTGTATTTTCTGCGTTTCTTGGGTATGCGTTTAAAGAGTGGGTTTTGTGTTGTATTTTCTGCGTTTCTTGGGTATGCGTTCAAAGAGTGGGTTTTGTGTTGTATTTTCTGCGTTTATTGGGTATGCGTTCAAAGAGTGGGTTTTGTGTTGTATTTTCTGCGTTTATTGGGTATGCGTTTAAAGAGTGGGTTTTGTGTTGTATTTTCTGCGTTTATTGGGTATGCGTTCAAAGAGTGGGTTTTGTGTTGTATTTTCTGCGTTTCTTGGGTATGCGTTCAAAGAGTGGGTTTTGTGTTGTATTTTCTGCGTTTCTTGGGTATGCGTTCAAAGAGTGGGTTTTGTGTTGTATTTTCTGCGTTTCTTGGGTATGCGTTTAAAGAGTGGGTTTTGTGTTGTATTTTCTGCGTTTATTGGGTATGCGTTCAAAGAGTGGGTTTTGTGTTGTATTTTCTGCGTTTCTTGGGTATGCGTTTAAAGAGTGGGTTTTGTGTTGTATTTTCTGCGTTTCTTGGGTATGCGTTCAAAGAGTGGGTTTTGTGTTGTATTTTCTGCGTTTATTGGGTATGCGTTCAAAGAGTGGGTTTTGTGTTGTATTTTCTGCGTTTCTTGGGTATGCGTTCAAAGAGTGGGTTTTGTGTTGTATTTTCTGCGTTTATTGGGTATGCGTTCAAAGAGTGGGTTTTGTGTTGTATTTTCTGCGTTTCTTGGGTATGCGTTCAAAGAGTGGGTTTTGTGTTGTATTTTCTGCGTTTCTTGGGTATGCGTTCAAAGAGTGGGTTTTGTGTTGTATTTTCTGCGTTTCTTGGGTATGCGTTCAAAGAGTGGGTTTTGTGTTGTATTTTCTGCGTTTCTTGGGTATGCGTTCAAAGAGTGGGTTTTGTGTTGTATTTTCTGCGTTTCTTGGGTATGCGTTCAAAGAGTGGGTTTTGTGTTGTATTTTCTGCGTTTCTTGGGTATGCGTTCAAAGAGTGGGTTTTGTGTTGTATTTTCTGCGTTTCTTGGGTATGCGTTTAAAGAGTGGGTTTTGTGTTGTATTTTCTGCGTTTATTGGGTATGCGTTCAAAGAGTGGGTTTTGTGTTGTATTTTCTGCGTTTCTTGGGTATGCGTTTAAAGAGTGGGTTTTGTGTTGTATTTTCTGCGTTTATTGGGTATGCGTTCAAAGAGTGGGTTTTGTGTTGTATTTTCTGCGTTTCTTGGGTATGCGTTCAAAGAGTGGGTTTTGTGTTGTATTTTCTGCGTTTATTGGGTATGCGTTTAAAGAGTGGGTTTTGTGTTGTATTTTCTGCGTTTCTTGGGTATGCGTTCAAAGAGTGGGTTTTGTGTTGTATTTTCTGCGTTTATTGGGTATGCGTTTAAAGAGTGGGTTTTGTGTTGTATTTTCTGCGTTTATTGGGTATGCGTTTAAAGAGTGGGTTTTGTGTTGTATTTTCTGCGTTTCTTGGGTATGCGTTTAAAGAGTGGGTTTTGTGTTGTATTTTCTGCGTTTATTGGGTATGCGTTTAAAGAGTGGGTTTTGTGTTGTATTTTCTGCGTTTCTTGGGTATGCGTTTAAAGAGTGGGTTTTGTGTTGTATTTTCTGCGTTTCTTGGGTATGCGTTCAAAGAGTGGGTTTTGTGTTGTATTTTCTGCGTTTATTGGGTATGCGTTTAAAGAGTGGGTTTTGTGTTGTATTTTCTGCGTTTCTTGGGTATGCGTTCAAAGAGTGGGTTTTGTGTTGTATTTTCTGCGTTTATTGGGTATGCGTTTAAAGAGTGGGTTTTGTGTTGTATTTTCTGCGTTTCTTGGGTATGCGTTTAAAGAGTGGGTTTTGTGTTGTATTTTCTGCGTTTATTGGGTATGCGTTTAAAGAGTGGGTTTTGTGTTGTATTTTCTGCGTTTCTTGGGTATGCGTTCAAATAGTGGGTTTTGTGTTGTATTTTCTGCGTTTCTTGGGTATGCGTTTAAAGAGTGGGTTTTGTGTTGTATTTTCTGCGTTTATTGGGTATGCGTTTAAAGAGTGGGTTTTGTGTTGTATTTTCTGCGTTTCTTGGGTATGCGTTCAAATAGTGGGTTTTGTGTTGTATTTTCTGCGTTTCTTGGGTATGCGTTCAAATAGTGGGTTTTGTGTTGTATTTTCTGCGTTTCTTGGGTATGCGTTTAAAGAGTGGGTTTTGTGTTGTATTTTCTGCGTTTATTGGGTATGCGTTTAAAGAGTGGGTTTTGTGTTGTATTTTCTGCGTTTCTTGGGTATGCGTTTAAAGAGTGGGTTTTGTGTTGTATTTTCTGCGTTTATTGGGTATGCGTTTAAAGAGTGGGTTTTGTGTTGTATTTTCTGCGTTTCTTGGGTATGCGTTCAAATAGTGGGTTTTGTGTTGTATTTTCTGCGTTTCTTGGGTATGCGTTCAAATAGTGGGTTTTGTGTTGTATTTTCTGCGTTTATTGGGTATGCATTTAAAGAGTGGGTTTTGTGTTGTATTTTCTGCGTTTCTTGGGTATGCGTTCAAATAGTGGGTTTTGTGTTGTATTTTCTGCGTTTATTGGGTATGCGTTTAAAGAGTGGGTTTTGTGTTGTATTTTCTGCGTTTCTTGGGTATGCGTTCAAAGAGTGGGTTTTGTGTTGTATTTTCTGCGTTTCTTGGGTATGCGTTCAAATAGTGGGTTTTGTGTTGTATTTTCTGCGTTTCTTGGGTATGCGTTCAAATAGTGGGTTTTGTGTTGTATTTTCTGCGTTTCTTGGGTATGCATTTAAAGAGTGGGTTTTGTGTTGTATTTTCTGCGTTTATTGGGTATGCGTTCAAAGAGTGGGTTTTGTGTTGTATTTTCTGCGTTTCTTGGGTATGCATTTAAAGAGTGGGTTTTGTGTTGTATTTTCTGCGTTTCTTGGGTATGCATTTAAAGAGTGGGTTTTGTGTTGTATTTTCTGCGTTTCTTGGGTATGCGTTTAAAGAGTGGGTTTTGTGTTGTATTTTCTGCGTTTCTTGGGTATGCGTTCAAAGAGTGGGTTTTGTGTTGTATTTTCTGCGTTTCTTGGGTATGCGTTCAAATAGTGGGTTTTGTGTTGTATTTTCTGCGTTTATTGGGTATGCATTTAAAGAGTGGGTTTTGTGTTGTATTTTCTGCGTTTATTGGGTATGCGTTCAAAGAGTGGGTTTTGTGTTGTATTTTCTGCGTTTCTTGGGTATGCGTTCAAATAGTGGGTTTTGTGTTGTATTTTCTGCGTTTCTTGGGTATGCGTTCAAATAGTGGGTTTTGTGTTGTATTTTCTGCGTTTATTGGGTATGCGTTCAAAGAGTGGGTTTTGTGTTGTATTTTCTGCGTTTCTTGGGTATGCGTTCAAATAGTGGGTTTTGTGTTGTATTTTCTGCGTTTCTTGGGTATGCGTTTAAAGAGTGGGTTTTGTGTTGTATTTTCTGCGTTTCTTGGGTATGCGTTCAAATAGTGGGTTTTGTGTTGTATTTTCTGCGTTTCTTGGGTATGCGTTCAAATAGTGGGTTTTGTGTTGTATTTTCTGCGTTTCTTGGGTATGCATTTAAAGAGTGGGTTTTGTGTTGTATTTTCTGCGTTTCTTGGGTATGCATTTAAAGAGTGGGTTTTGTGTTGTATTTTCTGCGTTTATTGGGTATGCGTTCAAAGAGTGGGTTTTGTGTTGTATTTTCTGCGTTTCTTGGGTATGCATTTAAAGAGTGGGTTTTGTGTTGTATTTTCTGCGTTTCTTGGGTATGCGTTCAAATAGTGGGTTTTGTGTTGTATTTTCTGCGTTTATTGGGTATGCGTTTAAAGAGTGGGTTTTGTGTTGTATTTTCTGCGTTTATTGGGTATGCGTTTAAAGAGTGGGTTTTGTGTTGTATTTTCTGCGTTTCTTGGGTATGCGTTTAAAGAGTGGGTTTTGTGTTGTATTTTCTGCGTTTATTGGGTATGCGTTTAAAGAGTGGGTTTTGTGTTGTATTTTCTGCGTTTCTTGGGTATGCGTTCAAATAGTGGGTTTTGTGTTGTATTTTCTGCGTTTCTTGGGTATGCGTTTAAAGAGTGGGTTTTGTGTTGTATTTTCTGCGTTTATTGGGTATGCGTTTAAAGAGTGGGTTTTGTGTTGTATTTTCTGCGTTTCTTGGGTATGCGTTCAAATAGTGGGTTTTGTGTTGTATTTTCTGCGTTTCTTGGGTATGCGTTTAAAGAGTGGGTTTTGTGTTGTATTTTCTGCGTTTATTGGGTATGCGTTTAAAGAGTGGGTTTTGTGTTGTATTTTCTGCGTTTCTTGGGTATGCGTTTAAAGAGTGGGTTTTGTGTTGTATTTTCTGCGTTTATTGGGTATGCGTTTAAAGAGTGGGTTTTGTGTTGTATTTTCTGCGTTTATTGGGTATGCGTTTAAAGAGTGGGTTTTGTGTTGTATTTTCTGCGTTTCTTGGGTATGCGTTTAAAGAGTGGGTTTTGTGTTGTATTTTCTGCGTTTCTTGGGTATGCGTTTAAAGAGTGGGTTTTGTGTTGTATTTTCTGCGTTTCTTGGGTATGCGTTTAAAGAGTGGGTTTTGTGTTGTATTTTCTGCGTTTATTGGGTATGCGTTTAAAGAGTGGGTTTTGTGTTGTATTTTCTGCGTTTCTTGGGTATGCGTTTAAAGAGTGGGTTTTGTGTTGTATTTTCTGCGTTTATTGGGTATGCGTTTAAAGAGTGGGTTTTGTGTTGTATTTTCTGCGTTTATTGGGTATGCGTTTAAAGAGTGGGTTTTGTGTTGTATTTTCTGCGTTTATTGGGTATGCGTTTAAAGAGTGGGTTTTGTGTTGTATTTTCTGCGTTTATTGGGTATGCGTTTAAAGAGTGGGTTTTGTGTTGTATTTTCTGCGTTTCTTGGGTATGCGTTCAAATAGTGGGTTTTGTGTTGTATTTTCTGCGTTTCTTGGGTATGCGTTCAAATAGTGGGTTTTGTGTTGTATTTTCTGCGTTTATTGGGTATGCGTTCAAATAGTGGGTTTTGTGTTGTATTTTCTGCGTTTCTTGGGTATGCGTTCAAATAGTGGGTTTTGTGTTGTATTTTCTGCGTTTCTTGGGTATGCGTTCAAAAGTGGGTTTTGTGTTGTATTTTCTGCGTTTCTTGGGTATGCGTTCAAATAGTGGGTTTTGTGTTGTATTTTCTGCGTTTCTTGGGTATGCGTTCAAATAGTGGGTTTTGTGTTGTATTTTCTGCGTTTCTTGGGTATGCGTTCAAAGAGTGGGTTTTGTGTTGTATTTTCTGCGTTTCTTGGGTATGCGTTCAAATAGTGGGTTTTGTGTTGTATTTTCTGCGTTTATTGGGTATGCGTTTAAAGAGTGGGTTTTGTGTTGTATTTTCTGCGTTTCTTGGGTATGCGTTCAAATAGTGGGTTTTGTGTTGTATTTTCTGCGTTTCTTGGGTATGCGTTTAAAGAGTGGGTTTTGTGTTGTATTTTCTGCGTTTCTTGGGTATGCGTTTAAAGAGTGGGTTTTGTGTTGTATTTTCTGCGTTTCTTGGGTATGCGTTCAAATAGTGGGTTTTGTGTTGTATTTTCTGCGTTTCTTGGGTATGCGTTTAAAGAGTGGGTTTTGTGTTGTATTTTCTGCGTTTCTTGGGTATGCGTTTAAAGAGTGGGTTTTGTGTTGTATTTTCTGCGTTTCTTGGGTATGCGTTCAAAGAGTGGGTTTTGTGTTGTATTTTCTGCGTTTCTTGGGTATGCATTTAAAGAGTGGGTTTTGTGTTGTATTTTCTGCGTTTCTTGGGTATGCGTTTAAAGAGTGGGTTTTGTGTTGTATTTTCTGCGTTTCTTGGGTATGCGTTCAAAGAGTGGGTTTTGTGTTGTATTTTCTGCGTTTCTTGGGTATGCGTTTAAAGAGTGGGTTTTGTGTTGTATTTTCTGCGTTTATTGGGTATGCATTTAAAGAGTGGGTTTTGTGTTGTATTTTCTGCGTTTATTGGGTATGCGTTTAAAGAGTGGGTTTTGTGTTGTATTTTCTGCGTTTATTGGGTATGCGTTTAAAGAGTGGGTTTTGTGTAGAGTGGGTTTTGTGTTGTATTTTCTGCGTTTCTTGGGTATGCGTTCAAAGAGTGGGTTTTGTGTTGTATTTTCTGCGTTTCTTGGGTATGCGTTCAAAGAGTGGGTTTTGTGTTGTATTTTCTGCGTTTCTTGGGTATGCGTTCAAATAGTGGGTTTTGTGTTGTATTTTCTGCGTTTCTTGGGTATGCGTTCAAAAGTGGGTTTTGTGTTGTATTTTCTGCGTTTCTTGGGTATGCGTTCAAAAGTGGGTTTTGTGTTGTATTTTCTGCGTTTCTTGGGTATGCGTTCAAATAGTGGGTTTTGTGTTGTATTTTCTGCGTTTCTTGGGTATGCGTTCAAATAGTGGGTTTTGTGTTGTATTTTCTGCGTTTCTTGGGTATGCGTTCAAATAGTGGGTTTTGTGTTGTATTTTCTGCGTTTCTTGGGTATGCGTTCAAAAGTGGGTTTTGTGTTGTATTTTCTGCGTTTCTTGGGTATGCGTTCAAATAGTGGGTTTTGTGTTGTATTTTCTGCGTTTCTTGGGTATGCGTTCAAATAGTGGGTTTTGTGTTGTATTTTCTGCGTTTCTTGGGTATGCGTTCAAAAAGTGGGTTTTGTGTTGTATTTTCTGCGTTTCTTGGGTATGCGTTCAAATAGTGGGTTTTGTGTTGTATTTTCTGCGTTTCTTGGGTATGCGTTCAAATAGTGGGTTTTGTGTTGTATTTTCTGCGTTTCTTGGGTATGCGTTCAAATAGTGGGTTTTGTGTTGTATTTTCTGCGTTTCTTGGGTATGCGTTCAAATAGTGGGTTTTGTGTTGTATTTTCTGCGTTTCTTGGGTATGCGTTCAAATAGTGGGTTTTGTGTTGTATTTTCTGCGTTTCTTGGGTATGCGTTCAAATAGTGGATTTTGTGTTGCCTTCTCTGCGTGTTTCTTTTGCTTTTCTTATTAGAAAAGGGCCTTTCTGTGTGAGGTAGGATTCCATAATCATATCTTGAGTAAAATTATCTTTCTTAAGCAGGAGAAATTGTTATTTTTGTTTATTCATGCATGTGCATGTGAGCTTTTACTTCCCTCTTTTTCCTATTTCTCAATAGATTTAACTTTTTAATATTCTATGATATTATTCGAATATTGTTCCTGTAAGTTCGTCTGTTACGCCTTAAAGTGGAAGTGATATATATGCCGGATTTGACAATTGTTTTATGAATAAGTTCATCTGCTACATTTTCATTGGATTTTTTTTTTATATATATATGCAAGTCATTCTTTTTCTGTGGGGGAAATATCTTATTTTCAGTGTATGTGTGTGTGGTTTCCCCCAGTTGAAATAACTTATCATTTTCAGTGTGTGTGTGTGTGTGTATGTGGTTTCCTCCAGTGGGAATAACTTATGTTCTGTGTGTATGCGCGCGCGCACGTGTGTGTGTTTGTGTAGTTTCCTCCAGCAGAAATAACTTCTTTTTTGGGCTCAAGCCATGGCGTCCTGATGGAAGGTTCCTGTTTGGTAGCTTCCTTGGGTATAAGACTACTAAGATATTCCCAGAGAATTTAACCACAGGTTATCACAGAATTCTAACTTCTGGAGCGAGTATCTCAAAGGTTTCCCTTTAAGACATCGTAATACAACAGGGGACACGCATGTCTGGTCGTGCCACATAGCTATCTCCACCCCGAACAGAGTTAACGCTTCGGTGTGTAAGGGCTGAGAATAGCTGGGAGCCGTTCCACAGCTAATCTCACTCGTGGCTACTACTGATACTCGAGACGTAAACAAACGGACGCCATTGCTCTAATGACGTCACGCGCGTCTTCATCCTTTGTTTAGTAGCTGCCCTACTGAGACGGATTTTCCCTTGTGTGAACTTTATCGTTTTGCATCTTCGCTATGTCGTTACCTTCAGCCTCGCCTTCTTCTGGAAAGTTGAGTACAAGGTTCCAGTATTGTTTAATTAAGCTCTGGCCGTAAAGTAAATATTATTTCGCGAAATAATTGATGTTTTGTGGCAGAGCTGTGCCTCTACCGGACCCGCCATTTTATGGCGTCGTTGTTGTTTTGCATGTCTTATTTAGTTAGCCACAACAACGCTTCCGGCATTATATACTAATCGAATACATTAGTTTATTTAGTCTTCATAGCTAGGAACTTTTATATCGTGTTTAGACGCTTTTTATCGGTCATCGATTGACCTCATACCAGTCGGCTACTATAGCCCCCAGGCCAGGAGCCTATATACAAGTGTTCATGCATGATTTATCAGTGATCCTAGACTAAGTTATGAAGATAGTGGCATTATTATTTTACAATACTTTTGACTAGTGATGCAAATGTTTTCGCCTTCAGGGACCATATAGGGGATAGGCTAGTCAGTGATTCTTTCTAGCCTAACCTAACCTTAGGACCCCTATATGCTTCCTTCATCCCCTGCCTTGGCACTCCCTCTATTTAGCCTTGATCCCTTTTCTGAGTAAAGGGATTTATGGTCTAATAGAGTATTTTATCGCCTCTCAGTCCTCCCTAAAGGAATGAACCCCCTTTAGGATTGCGTCTGAGAGTGAGGTTAGGCTAGCCTACCTCTATGGCTAGGATAGTCTACGACTTTCCTGCGATAGCGATACGTCTTCTTCCTTGCCTAGTTCAGGACTTTTAGCCCTGATCTAGGCCGGGTTAGGAAGGTTTCTCTGTTCCATGCTGAAACTGTACTCTTGCACCGTTTTAGCCGATCAGCCTATTCTTAGGTTAGGGAGTGTCCTCCCTTCCCTTTGTGGCCGCTCTGGTACAGAAACCCTTCCTGGGAAGACCCCTCTCTTCTCCCTCCCCACCTATCTCTTGTATAGCCTAGCCTACGCTTAGGTTAGTTTATACTCATCTGTCCCCTGTCCTACAAATCCTCCTTAGGGTGGAAGAGTAGGGCTACCCGAGCTTCCCTGTGCTGTCCGCTCTGGTACATATACCTTCATAGTGTCCTATAAGGTTAGTTACTAGTGTAGCTCTGCATAGGGGAGTCTCCCCCCCCCCCCCTCTTGGGTGTTCCCTAGTCCTCCCTTGGGCTACCTGCTCCCGGTCCCTAGTGACCCCTGCTTATGGATGCTAGAGCCTGTCTCTATCATGGGTACACCCCCTCAGGGAGGGGGAGGGATGTCTGGAACCCTGACGGTACTTCCTACATCCCTTCCTCCCTCCCCCTGTCTCTCTATCTATCCGGGTGCCGGTCTCTTGCCGCCTCTACTGCCGGCAATACCTGCCTCCCTCTTGGTGACTTCCCTACCCTTGCCGCCAGCCCCCCGTGTACCGAGGGACTGCCGGCTGCCGCCGGCTACTACCGGCAGCTCTCCTACTCCTATCTATTCGTCCGCTTGCCGGTCGATCTCCGGAGTGCCGGCATATACTGCCGGCAACCCAATACTACCTGTACCATCCTTACCCCAGTCACCAATCCGGCATCCTCCGGCTGCCGGAGCCGCCGCTCCCTGCCGGCGTGCCGCCGTTGTGCCGGCGGCCGCCATCCTGGTATCTAACTGACTTTGAAAATTGTCTGTTCTAGTGCCAGAATCTATGCTGGAGCGAGCTCCGGCGTGCCGGCGGCTCGCCGGATGCCCCGGAGGCGTCAAGAATACTTGCACCCCCTCTCTGTAGCTATCATAAGACTAGATAGCCCTACCTTGCAAATAGATAAGCTGCTTTGCTTCTAAGATCAGTACCTAGTACTGCTCTATTAGTGATCATGCTGTCTCTTTGCATTCTTCTATTTCCAGCATGCTATGTGCATCTTAGCGCGGCTGGTTGCCAGAAGCAGTTACCCTTAATGAGGCCTTCTGGCTCTTATCTGGGAACCGAATGAATTCGATCCCAACCTTGTCCTTGCCTTTCCATGGAGTTCCAATATAATGGGAATCCTAGGAAACTATATCCAATGATCTCGGTCATTTGGATTATCCCAGGACCAAGCCTATGGTAACCAGCCGGGCGAGATGCATGGAGCGTGTTCTAGGCTATGCTAGCCTCCGCATTTAAGAGCAGGGGCTTTACCTGCTCTAAGCTTCCTGCCTTGAGCAAGAAGCATCCTACCTATGTCGCACCTGACACTGCGATTCTTCCATTTTTGGAAAAGGCCTTAGCTGCATGCCTTAAAGCGGCGGAAGAAGGAAAACCCTGCCCTGCACTGGAGGAGTGCAGACCCTTCTCCATCGTGACACCCCCTGACACTAGGCAATGGAAAGATGTCCAACATACTTTCGTCGTGGGTAGGCTCGATCCTGACGTCGCCGGACGTCAGTTTAATGAAGACCTCCCTAAGCTCAACGATCACCTCCTTCGCCGGGAACAAGACACGAAGGAGAGGCTTGCAGCTTCGCTTTCTCATCAAGTCCAACTTGAAGTAATGGCCTGTGACACAGCAGTACCTGATCACTACATGGTACTGGCCAAATCCCACTTACTCACGGTAATGAAGGACTTGTACCATTTCATAAAGGCTCGTAGAGCCTGTCGTGAATTCGTGTTTGTCGGTGCCACCGTGAAACACGAACCCCGGAGGCTGATTTCCTCCAACATCTGGGGAAAGCACCTGTTTCCTTCTGACCTTGTCAAGGAAATAACTGACAGAGCCGCCACGGAGAATAGGAACCTTCTCCACAAGTGGGGCATGTCCAGAAAAAGGAAAACCTCTCAGGACGATGGACCTCAGCCTAAGAGGAAACCTCAGAAGCCGAAACCCCAGCAACGTCAACAACGACGTCAGTTTCCGGGACCCGCTACCTCCCAAGTGGTTGCCCAACCACAACAGACCTTTCAATTGGTCCCCCAACCGGTGTTGTCACAGTCACCGGTCTTCACCCCTGCCTTTGAGCAGCCATCCACTACCTTTCATGCCAGAGGTAGAGGCTCGTCCAGGGGTGCAAGCAGAGACGCCTCTCGTCGTCCCTCCAGAGGTAGAGGAGGAAAGGGAGCTAGCGGCCGAGGCAACAAGTCCTCGGGACACCAGAAGCAATGAAGTGCTTCCGGTGGGAGGAAGACTCCGCCAATTCCAGGATCGTTGGACCTTCGATCCTTGGGCACACAGCATCATCAAGAACGGTCTAGGCTGGAGTTGGGTGCAACCACCCCCAATCTTCCAGCGGTTCTTTCAACCATCAACCCCCATTCTGGAAGAATATGTTCTAGACCTCTTGAACAAGAAGGTGATAAGGAAGGTAAAGTCCACCAGGTTCCAAGGGAGACTGTTTTGCGTTCCCAAGAAGGACTCAGACAAGCTCAGAGTCATTCTGGACTTATCCCCCCTCAACAAGTTCATAGAGAACAACAAATTCAAGATGCTGACGCTTCAACAAATAAGGACCCTTCTGCCTCAAGGTTCCTACACGGTCTCTATAGACCTGGCGGATGCCTATTGGCACATTCCAATGAACCATCACGCTTCCTCCTACCTAGGATTTCGACTCCAAAGGAAAAGCTACGCCTTCCGGGCCATGCCATTCGGCCTCAATGTGGCCCCTCGGATCTTCACAAAGCTGGCGGATGCCATAGTACAACAGCTCCGCCTAAGAAACGTCCAGGTGATGGCCTACCTCGACGACTGGCTAGTCTGGGCTCCATCGCCCGAAGAGTGTACAAAGTCTTGCGACGAAGTTACCCAGTACCTAGAACACCTGGGATTCAAGATCAACGAGAAGAAATCTCGCCTCTCTCCGGCTCAGAAGTTTCAGTGGTTGGGAATCCACTGGAATCTTCAGTCACACCGCCTTTCCATCCCCCAGAAGAAAAGGAAGGAAATAGCAGGGTCTGTCAAGCGACTACTGAAATCCAAACGCATTTCAAGACGACAGCAGGAACGAGTTCTAGGCTCTCTACAATTCGCCTCAGTGACAAACCCAGTGCTTCGTGCACAGCTAAAGGATGCCGCGGGAGTCTGGAGACGATCGGCATCCATCGCTCGAAGAGACCTCAAGAGACGGCTTCCAAACAGACTTCGACGCCTCCTAAAGCCGTGGTCGGAAGCAATGGCCCTGAAAAGGTCCATTCCTCTCCAACACCCTCCTCCATCACTCAACATCCACACGGATGCCTCACTGGAGGGCTGGGGAGGTCACTCCCACCTGAAACAAGCTCAAGGGACCTGGTCTCCACTATTCAAGACGTTCCACATAAACATCTTGGAGGCCATGGCGGTCCTTCTTACTCTGAAGAAGCTATCCCCGCCGCCCTCGATCCACATCCGTCTAACCCTAGACAACTCGGTGGTAGTTCGTTGTCTCAATCGCCAGGGCTCAAGATCGCCCCAGATAAATCAGGTGCTTCTCCCAATCTTCCGTCTGGCGGAGAAGAAGAAGTGGCACCTGTCTGCAGTTCACCTACAAGGATTCCGCAACGTGACAGCGGATGCTCTATCTCGGACAAACCCGATAGAGTCGGAATGGTCTCTAGACGCAAGATCATTCTCCTTCATCTCCCATCAAGTCCCAGAACTTCAGATAGATCTCTTTGCAACGAGCGACAACAATCAACTTCCTCTGTACGTAGCCCCGTACGAGGACCCCAAAGCAGAAGCGGTGGACGCCATGTCACTGGACTGGAACAGATGGTCGAAGATATACCTGTTCCCTCCCACCAACCTTCTGTTGAAAGTCCTCTCCAAACTGAGAACCTTCAAAGGGACAGCGGCCCTAGTGGCTCCCAAGTGGCCCCGGAGCAACTGGTACCCCCTGGTCCTGGAGCTGCAGCCCAAGCTGATCCCTCTCCCGGGCCCAGTTCTCTCTCAACAAGTACAGAAGTCGACTGTCTTCGCTTCATCATCGAAAATCAAGGACCTTCATCTCATGATTTTCTCTCCCTTGCCGCAAAGAAGAGGTTTGGGATCTCGAAGAAAAGTCTAGCCTTCCTAGAGGAATACAAGACCGAATCCACGAGACGGCAATACGAATCATCCTGGAGGAAATGGGTCTCCTTTGTTAAAGCAAAAAATCCTAAAGAAATCACCATTGATTTCTGTATGTCCTTCTTCATTCACCTTCATGGACAAGGATTAGCAGCCAATACGATTTCAACTTGCAAATCGGCTTTGACTAGACCAATTCTATATGCTTTCCAAATTGATCTGTCCAACGACATCTTTAACAAACTGCCGAAAGCATGTGCTCGCCTACGCCCAGCACCCCCTCCGAAACCGATCTCCTGGTCACTAGACAAGGTGCTCCATTTCGCCTCCAACTTGGACAATGATTCATGCCCCCTCAAGGATCTGACTCAGAAAGTTATATTTTTATTTGCTCTCGCCTCGGGAGCTCGAGTCAGCGAAATAGTGGCATTATCAAGAGAAGAGGGACACATCCTGTTTGCTGATTCAGGAGAAGTGACCCTCTCCCCCGATCCGACGTTTCTCGCCAAAAATGAATTACCCACCAAAAGATGGGGCCCTTGGAGAATATGCCCCCTGAAGGAGGATGTCTCTCTATGTCCAGTAGAGAGTCTCAAGGTCTATCTTCGCAGAACTTCAAACTTTGGTGGAGGCCAACTCTTCAAAGGAGAAACATCGGGCAGCGACCTGTCACTGAAACAATTAAGAGCGAAAATCACCTACTTCATTCGCAGAGCGGATCCGAACAGTACACCCGCTGGTCATGATCCTAGAAAAGTGGCATCTTCTCTGAACTTCTTTCAGAGCATGGACTTCGAGAGCCTTAAGAACTTTACGGGCTGGAAGTCCTCGCGAGTTTTCTTTAAACATTATGCGAAACAAGTGCACGAAATCAAACATTTTGTGGTAGCCGCAGGTAGTGTTATGAAACCTGCACCTAACTCTGCGTAGAACAGTGAGTTACTTGGGACTCTAACTCTTCGGGTGCCTATGTTGACCCTCGAGTGATTCATAGTGATGTCTAAAAACACTTAGTGCTTTTATAACTGTTCTTATCCCAGGTGAAATGTCATAGTGTCACACAAGTGCCGCATGCCTTGAGCATGATGTGTTATTTAAAGACTTGCGTTCCTCGAGAACGAGTACCTACTAATCCTGAAATTCCCTTTCAGATTCAAGAGCAAGCCTTTATTTCTATGTACATTATTATTACTGTAAATGAACTTTACTTTTGCTGTAAATTATTTAATTTCTGCATTGTGAAATAAAATTTCTATTTTATTACTTGTGCGTCTCTTTCAGCTCCTACTTACTATGAAATACATACTGTCATAGTTTTATTTATTCCTCCTTTCTTATGGTCATGAAGAATTTAAGATGTCTATTCCTAAATTATATTCACCTTGTCTCAGTAAGGTTCCTACACGAATACTTACTTCTGATAATCAGGAGATGAACCCTACACACAGTGCCCAACCACCACTGGCCTACTTCAGAATGTTCCTATACAAATATCAAACATTCTGCTTCATCTCTAAGCTCTTAAAAGCTCTTCTGTCAAGATGAATAGCCCTTCAATACCACTTTGACGTCGGCATAGCCCATGGGAACTTCCTACCAATGGGGGGCAGGATACTTCGTTCCTATGGTTCTTACCTAAGATTACTTTGCTGTTTTGTCAATGCCTAGGCACTTAACTCTGGGGGAAAATCTACCACGATACATTGATTCTCTGGTACTCTTCCATCAGGACGCCATGGCTTGAGCCCAAAAAACGGATTTTGAGCGAAGCGAAAAATCTATTTTTGGGTGAGATAGCCATGGCGTCCTGATGGACCCTCCCTACTACTTCGTTCAGTTTGTTCCCACCCTACACAATTGTATCATGGTGATGGGCAGCAACTGGCGCCAGGATAAAGACGCGCGTGACGTCATTAGAGCAATGGCGTCCGTTTGTTTATGTCTCGAGTATCAGTAGTAGCCACGAGTGAGATTAGCTGTGGAACGGCTCCCAGCTATTCTCAGCCCTTACACACCGAAGCGTTAACTCTGTTCGGGGTGGAGATAGCTATGTGGCACGACCAGACATGCGTGTCCCCTGTTGTATTACGATGTCTTAAAGGGAAACCTTTGAGATACTCGCTCCAGAAGTTAGAATTCTGTGATAACCTGTGGTTAAATTCTCTGGGAATATCTTAGTAGTCTTATACCCAAGGAAGCTACCAAACAGGAACCTTCCATCAGGACGCCATGGCTATCTCACCCAAAAATAGATTTTTCGCTTCGCTCAAAATCCGTTTTTCAGCGCGTATGTGTGTGGTTTCCTCCAACAGAAAAAATTCTTTTTCAGTGTGTGCGTGTGTGTGTGTATGTATGGTTTCCTCCAGTGGAAATAACTTATCATATAGTGTGCATGCGCGCTCTCCCTTCATATCCTAAAGTGTAAATAACTCTGAGGAGATAGGCGTGAGTGGGCGTGACGTCGGAATAGCTTTCATTTCCCGTCTCTTGAAAATATAGGAGAGCGTGTCGGGTCGCTGCCTCTAATTGCAGACCTTCTTTGGCCTTGTTTGGACGTCATTAGTCAGTTCCCTTGACCTCGCTTCTTGTTCTCCTTTGGCTCACAATTGACAGTTGTTTCGGAGGCTTGAATAAATAGATCCGTAGTCGGCGTTATTCAGCTTTGCCTTTTGTTGAATAATCTTAGTTTTATTAGCAATGGGAAAGGGGTTGTTTATTCAGTCCGAAAGATATGGTGAAGAAATGGCTTTCTCTTCAGTTTCCAGTCTGAAGGAATTGTAATTACCTCCGTTAACGAAGTTGGAAGGAGGTTATGTTTTAACCCCTGTTTATGTGGTTGTATTTGTGTGTCTCTTCAGTCTCCAGTCTGCAGGAATTGTAATTACCTCCGCTAACGAAGTTGGAAGGAGGTTATGTTTTAACCCCTGTTTGTGTGTTTGTTTGTATGTGAACAGGTTCCTGGCCACAATTTTAATCGTAGACTAATGAAACTTGCAGATATTAACTATTATATAAAAACCTGGAAGTTATTAAATTTTGGAAGGTCAAGGTCAACGGTCTAAGATACGGTCAAGGAAAATGTGCAATTCACGTAATCAGCCATAAGTTTGGACACCGTTGTCACAGAGACTTCAAACTTGGTTCATATTAGAGTGTATGAAAATCCACGCTAATTAATATATAATAAGGTCAAATTCAAGGTCGAGCAAAACGCTACGAAATAAGCTGCCACGGCGGAGATCTGCACTCTACTGAGTGCCCTCTAGTTTATGAAGTGTGTAGGAAATGGTATATTCCTTAACAAATGGTATTATAAGAGTATTCTATTCAGTCATCAAAGGATGGCTTTCTATTCAGTCTTTAAGAAATTGAATTCTATTTATTCTTCTATTCAATGCAAAAGAAATAAAATCTGAAAGCAAAACTTTGTCTTCTATTGATTATTTAAGAAATGTATTATTTTTTCATGTAAGAAATAGTATTCCATCAATTATTTAGTAAAAATAAATGGTACTTTGGTCTGTTCACAATAAATTTTAGTTTGGTCTGTTCACAATAAATTTTAGTTTGGTCTGTTCACAATAAATTTTAGTTTGGTCTGTTCACAATAGATTTTAGTTTGGTCTGTTCACAATAAATTTTAGTTTGGTCTGTTCACATTAAATAGTAGTTTGGCTGTTTACATTAAATGTTAGTTTGGTCTGTTCATATTAAAAAATGGTAGTTTGGTCTGTTTACAAGAAATGGAATTCTTTGTACAATAAATAGCATTCTGTCCACTATAAATGGCATTCTGTTCACAATAAATGGCATTCTGCCCACAATGAATTGCATTCTTTCAACAATAAATGGCATTCTGTTCACAATAAATGGCATTCTGTCTGCAATAAATGGCATTCTGTCCATAATAAATGATATTCTGTCTGCAATAAATGGCATTCTGTCCACAATAAATGATATTCTGTCTACAATAAATGGCATTCTGTCTAAAATAAATGTCATCTTGTCCACAAACAATTGCATTCTGTCTACAATAAATGGCATTTTGGCAGCAATAAATAGCATTCTGTCTAGAATAAATGACATTCTGTCCAAAATGAATGGCATTCTGTCCACAATAAATTGCATTCTGTCAACAATAAATGGCATTCTGTTCACAATAAGTGGCATTCTGTCTGCAATAAATGGCATTCTGTCCACAATTAATGGCATTCTTTCCACAATAAATGTCATTCTGTCCACGAGAAATGACATTCTGTCCGAAATAAATGGCATTCTGTCTACAATAAATGGCATTCTGTCCACAATAAAGGGTAATCTGTCCACAGTAAATGGCATTCTGTCTTCAATAAATGGCATTCTGTCCACAATAAATGGCATTCTGTCCACAATAAATGGCATTCTGTCCACAACAAATGGCCTTCTGTCCACAATAAATGACATTCTGTCTACAATAAATGGCATTCAATTTAATCCACAAGAAATTGTATTCTATTCTTCTAAAAATGTTATTCTGATCAGACCGCCAGAAAAGACATTCTTTTCAATGTAAACTTTTCCCGCCATTCCTCCCCGTGATGCCATTTGATTAAGTGAGAATCATTACTTTTTTTTCTACTAGATATCCACATCCATCGTTTATTACAAAGCAGACTTTATTCTCAATGAAAGATAGACAATTTATTATTATTATTATTACTTACTAAGCTACAACCCTAATTGGAAAGGCAGGATGCTATAAGCCCAGGGGCTCCAACATGAAAAATAGCTTAGTGAGGAAAGGAAACAAAGAAAAATAAGATATTTTAAGAGGAGCAACGAGATTAAAATAAATATCTCCATTATAAACTATAAAAACCTTAACATAATAAGAGGAAGAGAAATAAGATAGAATAGTGTGCCCGAGTGTACCCTCAAACAAGAGAACTCTAACCCAAGACAGTGGAAGACCATGGTACAGAGGCTATGGCGCTATCCAAGATTAGAGAAAATGGTTTGATTTTGGAGTGTCCTTCTCCTAGAAGAGCTGCTTACCATAGCTAAAGAGTCTCTTCTACACTTACAAAGAGAAAAGTGGCCACTGAACAATTACAGTGCAATAAGAAGATTTGTTTGGTAATCTGCGTTGTCAGGTGTATGAGGACAGAAGAGGATGTGTAAGAAATAGGCCAGACTATTCGGTGTATGTGTTTAACAAAGGGAAAATGAACCGTAACCAGAGAGAAGGATCCAATGTACTACTGTCTAGCCAGTCAAAAGACCAGAACTTGGTGATGTTATTTCCAGATGTAGTTTCTGCTTTACAAACGACCCGGAATACCTAAAGGCGATCTATTCATTCTGGTTCCGGTACATTATCTCAGTCATGGATGCCATACTTCATCCTCTGCCGATTGAATGGAGCAAAATGAATGTCATTTTCACACCTATTTTGTCCTGACTACGGTGATTCATGAATGATGTTTATCTTGACAAAAGCAGTAGAGGGAAGACAGGAAAGCTCCTCTACAAAACAAACCGGCACTGTTAAAAATTTGCGTTATAAAAAACGGTTAATGCCTGGCAACATTTATTCCAGAATTTCTTCGGTTTTAAAAGCCGATAAATTGACGTAAAGGAGTGATATTACGGTCACCAACCCGTAGAAGATAATAACAAAGTAAGGTAAAATTACGGGCGCCTGTATTTTACTGAAACACAGCTGAGAACAGTATATTTTCACGGAAAATTTCCTATTAAAATAACGGTTTTTTTAAGCGTTTGCCTATTAGCCCTCAGATCAACGCTATCTATTAACAACACGCCCAACTAAAATTCACTAAAAACTACAGATGTAGGTATTGTTTTTCTAAAAAAAATTGATTTTTTAAAATCATATGTGTATTTATTATTCGGCGGCAGGAGTGGCAAACAATTCATATTTATCGATTTTTTTTTCATCGAGTCCAGATATAAACAAAAGACCTAAGTGATGAGCGCCATCTGTTTGCCATCGAGGGTAAATGGTCATGGAAATTCCAGCAAATTTCCGATCTTCCCTTTACTCTTTGTTATCGTGATAACTGAATGCTCCTATTTGTGGACCGATAGAGGGCGTTAGGAATTTTGGTGGATGTGCTATGACGTCATTGGTAAGACTTTGAAGAATGTGCTTTGGTGGAGCTAATATGACGTCACGGGTAAGGGTTTGGTGGGGTTGCTATGACGTCATGAGTATAGGTTTTGGTGAGGGTGCTAGGACGTCAAGGGTTTGGGAGATGATTTGATGGAAAATTTTGAAACTCTTTAAAGGTTTAAAGGCCGCTGATGAATGGCAGAGGCAAGGGACAGTGACATTGCCATAGCAAGCAGAACAATGCCCTAGACTCCTAGAGACTAAATCATATATTATATGATCAGCGCCCAAGCCTCCTCTCCACCCAAGCTAGGACCAGGGAGTGCCAGGTAGTGGCTGCTGATGACTCAGCAGATAGACCTATAAGCTCCCCCAAACCCCCAAACCTTAGCTCACAAGGATAGTAAGGTTGCAGACACTAATGGCACTAACGAGTTTAAGCGGGACTCGAACCCCCGACTGGCGATCACCAGGCAGAGACGTTACCAATCAGGCCACGACAATCCTTTTACTTTGGTTTCTATTGAGAACATGAGCCATTCTTTTTAGCCAAGGAGCCAGGAACTTGTAACTAGGAGGACACAATGACGTCATTGGTAACTAGAAAAACTGTATAACATCCTTGTTTAAAAAACTTTAAAGGGGATTTTTGGATAATTAGGAAAAGACGGAAACATCTGGAAATGAGGGTATGGTTTGAAAATAGAACTTGGTGTATGGGACGATTGCTGATGAAAAATTCTCATAATTAAGTTTGTTAAAATATGTAAAATGTTTACTTCTTTTTAAAACATGCAGTCCTTTATTATTACTCTATAATGATTAACATTACAGAACTCTAGACTGAAAACTCAAATATAGGAGTATTTTTTTAGGTAATATTATTCATAGTTCTTGATTATGTTTGCGGGATCTCTCTCTCTCTCTCTCTCTCTCTCTCTCTCTCTCTCTCTCTCTCTCTCTCTCCAGAATTACAAAGATATTACTAACAAGACCTTAAGTTTTAACGACTCTCCTTCAACCCCATTATTCTCTTTAAATTGTCTCCTCCATGTTTCTTCTTAGATTAATTATACACTCATTTTAATATACATAATAAAACGAAGAAATATTTAGAAAATAATAGAAAGTCTTGAATTATAAAACAAAGAAACTCCATAAGCCTTAGAAAATTTTAGAATGAACAAACGAAGAAATTTTTTAGACCTCGTAATTTGCATTCGAATCAAATCCACAATTTCGTATTTCTCTTTCTATTATTCGTAAGAAACTCGAAATATTCTTTTTTTTTCACGGCGAATTTTCCGAGACGCCGTTTCCTCTTGACGTAGCCACTTGATTGAGCGAGGGTCATTATTTGTAAATTTCACACCAGACGGCTACGTTCACCGTTTCTTATCGTGGCAGAGTTTCTTGAGAGATGGAAACTTGTTGTTGTTGTCGTTTTTACAAAAGTGTTTTCTTCCTTCTAAACATGTCTGCAACCTATAGGGGCTTGTTTTATTTCTCTCTTGAAAGATGGAAACTTGTTGGTGTCGTTTATTCAATATTTTTCTGCCATCTATTCAGACGTCTGGAATGCATAGAAGCTGTCTTCTTTCTCTCTTGAAAGATTGAAACTTCTTGTTGTCGTTTTTACGAAAGTGTTTGCTTCCTGCTAAACACGTTTGCAACGTATTGGAGCTTATCTCCTTTCTCCCTTGAAAGATGGAAACTTGTTGGTGTCGTTTTTCAATTGTTTTCTGCCTTCGAAACACGTTTGCAAAGCATAAAAGCTTCTCTACTTTCTCTCTTGAAAGATGGAAACTTCTTGTTGTCGTTTTTACAAAAGTGTTTTCTTCCTTCTAAACATGTTAGCAACGTATAGGGGCTTGTTTCCTTTCTCTCTTGAAAGATGGAAACTTGGTGTCGTTTTTAAGAAAAAAATGTTTTCCTTCTAAACGCGTTTGCACAGCATGGAGGCTTATCTGCTTTCTCTCTTGAAAGATTGAAACCTCTTGTGTCGTTTTTACACAAGTGTTTTCTTACTTATAAACATTGTCTGAAACGTATAGGGGCTTGTCTCCTTTGTCTCTTGAAAGATGGAAACTTGTTGGTGTCGTTTTTACAAAAAAAATAAAAAAGAAAAAAAAATCTACCTTCTAAACTTGTTTGCAAAGCATTGAGGCTTATCTGCTTTCTCTCCTCAAAGATTTAAACTTGGCGTCATTTTTTTCAATAGTTTTCTGCCTTCTAAACACGTTTGCAACGTGAAGGGGCTTGTCTCCTTTCTCTCTTGAAAGATTGAAACTACTACTTGTCGTTTTTACGAAAGTGTTTTCTTCCCTCTAAACATTTCTGCAACGTATAGGTGCTTGTCTCCTTTCTCTCTTGAATCATCGAAACTTGTTGGTGTCGTTTTTTCAATATTTTTCTGCCATCTATTCAGACGTCTGGAATGCATAGAGGCTGTCTTCTTTCTCTCTTGGAAGATTGAAACTTCTTGTTGTCGTTTTTACGAAAGTGTTTTCTTCCTGCTAAACATGTCTGCAACGTATAGGAGCTTGTCTCCTTTCTCCCTTGAAAGATGGAAACTTGGTGGTGTCGTTTTTTTCAATTGTATTTTTTTTCCTTCTAAACACGTTTACAAAGCATTGAGGCTTATCTACTTTCTCTCCTGAAAGATTTAAACTTGGTATCATTTTTAATTTGTTTTCTGCCTTTTAAACAGACGTCTAGAATGCATAGATGCTATCTCATTTCTCTCTTGAAAGATTTAAACTTGGTGTCGTTTTCCAGTTGTTTTCTGCCTTTTAAGCAGACGTTTGGAATACATAGAGGCTGTCTCCTTTCTCTCTAGCAAGATTTAAACTTCGTGTCATTTTTCAATGGTTTGCTGCCTTGTAAACAAACGTCTGGTATGTATTGAGGCTGTTTCCTTTCTCTCTTGAAAGTTTTAAACTGTGTCGTTTTCACAAAAGTGTTCTCGGCCTTCCATACAAACGTCTGGAACGCATATAGGCTGTCCTCTTTTTCTCTTAAAAGATTGAATGTTGTTAGTGAGGTTTTTCAAATGTTTTCTGACTTCTAAACAGGTGTCGGGAACGCATAGAGGCTGTCTCCTTTCTCTCTTGAAGGCTTGAAACTTGTAGGTGTCGTTTTTTACAAGAGTATTTTCTGCCTTCTAAACACATCTGCAGCGCATAGAGGCGGTATAATGTTACTGCTTTTGGTGCAGTACCCTCGTTATGGTCTGAGTTGTTCGTCGTCTTTCAACAGAATTAAGTAGAACGAAGCTAACTTCTTCAGACAGTCCAAGCCCCCTGAAGGATCAGGAAATCCTTCTTTATTGATGAAATGGGCACATGAAGGCCCTTCGTCGCCAAATAGACTCAGGGAATCCTTCTTTAACGATGAAATGGGCACCTGAAGGCCCTTCGTCGACAAAATACACAGGAAATCCCTCTTTATTGATGAAAGGGGCTCAAGACCCTACGTCAACAAAATAGGCTCAGAAAATCCTTCTTTACTGGTGAAATGGACAACGGAAGGCCCTTCACGTACAATATGGGCTCAGGAAGTTCTTCTTTATTAATGAAATGGGTACTTGAAGGCCATTTATTGACAAAAAAGGTTCAGGAAATTCTGCTTTATTGATGAAACGGGTGCCTGAAGATCCTTTGTCAATAAAATAGGCGCAGGTAATTTTTTTTTATTGATGAAATGGTCACTTTAATGCCCTTTGTCGTTAAAATAGCCTCAGGAAATCCTTCTTTATTAGTGAAACGGGTATATGAAGGCCCTTCATCAGCGAAATAGGCTCAGGAAGTCTTATTTTATTGATGAAACCGTCACCTGAAGACCCTTCGAAAAATAGTAGGAATCCTTTTTTATTGATGAAACGGGCACCTTGCAGGCCCTTTGTTGACAAAAAAAAAAAAAATGATTCAGGACCATTTTTGTTGATGAAATGGGCCCCTGAATGCCCTTCATCGACAAAATATGTTCAGGAAATCTTTCTTTATTGATGAAATTGGTACCCGAAGGCCCTTCGTAGACAAAAAGGGCTCGGGAAATCCTTTATTGATGAAACGGCACCTCAAGGCCCTTCGTCGACAAAATATGCTCAAGAAATCCTGGTTTATTGATGAAATGGGCACCTGAAGGCCCTTCATTAACAAATAAACACCATATTGTTCTTTGTCGATAAAAAGTGGACTTGAATATAATTTTTTTTTTAACAAAATGGCTACCTAAAAGGGGGATTCGGGAGGCACTATAATGACAAGGGGTTGAGGCGCGAAAAATTTCTTTGTGAGAAGAAGAGTGTTTCAGATCCTTTTGTAGAAGTTGATTTTTCTGATAAGTTAAGGACGCAGAGTTCTTACGTCTGCGCAAAGATACTTATTCCCTCCCGCATCATACAATTACTAAGCAACTTGGGTATCTTTTAATGGAAGACACTGTGACGCTAAGATTTTTCATAATTCTGACCTAACTTCACATTCAGATCTTCCTATATCGTACCAACCTGGAAGTAGCACTGCACTAGGTATACAGTTAATTCTAACAGCCTTACCTACTCCGCAAGATTTAGTATTCTAGAAGTTTTATTCCAGTTGTGACTAGATTTTGGAATGATCTTCCTAATCTTGCAGTTGAATCGATGTAATTTCAGAAGCTGCAAGTTGTTGTTTTTCTTGTGAGCAGATTGACACAAATCAAGTTTCATGGTTTATATGTAATTGGTCTGTTTTAACATTATCACTGAGCTTGAAGTACATAATATTTTTTTATATTTATTTACTTATATAGTTTATTCGTTATTGTCTATTTCCGTTTCACACTGGGCTGGTTTCCATGTCGGAGCACTGCTCTTCCAATTAGGGTTGTAGCTTGGCTAATTATTATAATAATAATCTCCCTTTATAATAAAGAGCAAATGTCTGGTTTTTATATATATATATATATATATATATATAATATATATATGTATGTATATATGCATATGTATATATTTACATATATATATATATAAACTTTATATATATATATATATATATATTATATATATATATATATATATATATATATATATATATATATATATATATGGTCATGCTCAGCTCTCCCCGTCGTTCACATAGGGCGAAGAAAGAGAGTAGTCATACCCTAGTGAGAGGGATGTGCATATTTATCTAAATATTAAGCCATCATTTTTGACGGATCACGTACATTGCTAGTACTATAGTGAATCAGAAGAATGAAACACAAATCATAAAGGGGAAATAGTTATATTGAAAATTAGTGAGGAAAAATATTTTTTTAAAAACGGCTTTCGGTAAATTTTACATGAAATTCCTTATGTTTTATAAGGAGTGGGAAGTTTGAAATTTTTGTTTTTCTTTTTTTAATTAGAATAACCTCTTAATATTTCAATGGGATTTTGTGTAGCTCCCTTGAAGGTGTTTATAACTGACTGATGGACTCTCGCGATTTTTTATTTTTACTACTGTAATATATCTACTCCTTTTTACCTATCTATCTGTGCGCAAACGAGCATTTCATTCTCTCTCTCTCTCTCTCTCTCTCTCTCTCTCTCCTCTCTCTCCTCTCTCTCTCTCTCTCTCTCTCTCTCTCTCTCTACGATTTTTCTTTTTTTACTATAATATATATACTCTTTTTAAACTATCTATCTGTTCGTAAACGAGCATTTCTCTCTCTCTCTCTCTCTCTCTCTCTCCTCTCTCTCTCTCTCTCTCTCTCTCTCTCTCTCTCTCTCTCTACGATTTTTCTTTTTTACTGTAATATATCTACTTTTTTTAACCTACCTATTCGTGCGTAAACGAGCATCTCTCTCTCTCTCTCTCTCTCTCTCTCTCTCTCTCTCTCTCTCTCTCTCTCTCTCCCTCTCTCTCTCTACGATTTTTTCTTTCTTGCTGTAATATATCTACTCTTTTTTAACCTATCTATTTGTGCGTAAACGACCATCTCTCTCTCTCTCTCTCTCTCTCTCTCTCTCTCTCTCTCTCTCTCTCTCCTCTCTCTCTCTCTCCTCCCTCCGATTTTTTCTTTTCTACTTTATCTACTCTTTTTTAACCTATCTATCTGTGCGTAAACGAGCATCTCTCTCTCTCTCTCTCTCTCTCTCTCTCTCTCTCTCTCTCTCTCTCTCTCTCTCTCTCTCTACGATTTTTTTCTTTTTTACTATAATATATCTACTCCTTTTAACTATCTATCTGTGCGTAAACGAGCATTTCATTCTCTCTCTCTCTCTCTCTCTCTCTCTCTCTCTCTCTCTCTCTCTCTCTCTCTCTACGATTTTTTCTTTTTTACTATAATATATCTACTCTTTTTTTTAACCTATCTGTGCGTAAGCGAGCATTTCATTCTCTCTCTCTCTCTCTCTCTCTCTCTCTCTCTCTCTCTCTCTCTCTCTCTCTCTCTCTCTCTCTCTCTCTCTCTCTCCTCTCTCTCTCTCTCTCCCCCGATTTTTTCTTTTTTACTATAATATATCTACTCTTTTTTTTAACCTATCTATCTGTGCGTAAACGAGCATCTCTCTCTCTCTCTCTCTCTCTCTCTCTCTCTCTCTCTCTCTCTCCTCTCTCTCTCTCTCTCTAATCGGTATTCCGGGTGTCGATTGTCAAGGGATATGTCACAGGTTGGATATCGCAAAAAAAATGCGTAAAATATAAAAGTGAGAACTAGTTTGTTTTGCGAATTTTCGCGCAACGAATAAGCGGGAACCAAATTCATAGAATATACTGATGTTTTTGTTCTAACTTTTCCCCCCATGATCTAAATATATTTTAACGAGATATAATCACATATATTTGAACATTTAATCTTTCTTATGAGTAGATTGAACCAAGTTAAATTTTTCTCCATTTATTGGTTCTGTTTTAAACGGCAATGCCGATATTTCATTTATTTTCTATTATTATTATTATTATTATTATTATTATTATTATTATTATTATTATTACTTGCTAAACTACAACCCTAGTTGGAAAAGCAAGATTCTTTAAGCCCAGGGGCCCCAACAGGGAAAATAGCCCAGTGAGGAAAGGAAACAAGGACAAATAATATATTTTAAGAACAATGACATTTAAATAAATATTTCCGATATAAACTATGAAAACTTTAACAAAACAAGAAGAGAAACGAGATAGAATAGTGTGCCCGAGTGTACCCTCAAGCAAGAGAACTCTAACCCAAGACAGTGGAAGACCATGGTACAGAGGCTATGGCACTACTCAAGACTAGAGAACAAAGGTTTGATTTTGGAGTGTCCTTCTCCTAGAAGAGCTACTTACCATAGCTAAAGAGTCTCCTCTACCCTTACCAAGAGGAAAGTACGCGCTTAAAATTATGGTAGCCTATTGGAAACGTTCCTACCTTGCAATCTATTGGACTGGAGTTCGAAACCCGTTCAAGCTCGATGGTTTTTAATAGGGTCTGCAACCTCACCGTCCTTGTGACCTAGGGATGGGGAGTTCGGGGGAGCCTCTAGGTCTACATTCCGAGTCATTGCCTGGCCCTCCCTGGTCCTAGCTTCAATGTTAGGGGGCTTGGGCGATGATCCAATGTATAGATGATCAGTCTTTAGGACATTGTCCATTCCCTTAACTCTGCCATTCATGAGCGACCTTTAAAGGCGATTAAAACCTTGTTTATAAGTGTCGCAGTTTATTATGTAATTTGAAGGTCAGTCTCTCGTATACAGTGTGTCCGATTTGGATGATGTTACTTATTCAAAATACTTCCTCTCCTCCTACGCCTATTGACGCAAAGGGCCTCGGTTAGATATCGCCAGTCGTCTCTATCTTGAGCTTTTAATTCCATACTTCTTCTCCATTCATCATCTCTTACTTTGTGCTTCATAGTCCACAGACAAGTAAATAAATAGACATTTATTCTTGTTGGCAGCATACATAGAGTTCGATCCCACATCTAGACATCCTCCGATCCCAGGTGCCTCAATCAGCGTAACTTCTCTCCCCATTACCGATCTCCACAAAGCAGGCCACCTGGTAACCCCTAGGATGTTGTCACTCACGCCCTTCAAATCTTTTTCATCAGCGCCCTTCTCCTCCCGAGGGAATGTAGCCTTTTCCATTTTGACTTTTTTTTCAATAGATTCATATTTTTTATGGCATGTATAAACGTCTCAGGGGAGGGGGGGAGAGGGTGGCTATTGTGGGAAGGGCAGGAAGTCGATATGGAAGGTGTCATATTTTTTCCTTTTTTCAGACTTGCGAGTGAGAGGGAGAGGAGGGGGGGGGGGCTAGGTTTAGGGGAAGGGGTTTGGTATATGGGGCTTTAGGAGTCGAGGTTCCGGGGGGGGGATGTTGAGAGTAGCTCATCTTGTGGAAAATCGACGAGAAAA
>NC_090763.1:14007023-14014523 GCF_036898095.1 Palaemon carinicauda
AAGGGTCTGTTCGTATCTTATCAGAATTGCACGGGGCAGGAAATATAATTCCTCCTTTGGCGCCATCTGTCATATAAGGAAAATTCTTCAGAGTCAAATGTTGAGTATTATCTCCCTCAGTTCCCTGTTGGTTGCCATATATTAAGGGAGGTGACTTCACTTCCCCCTTGTCAGAATTGTGCTCAATGGAATTTGGAATTTCTTTTTCAGTTTTTTATAATTACTAAAAGGGATAATTACGTCTTCGTAGAAATGTTCATCTGATCTCATTAGCAGAAACTATATATATATATATATATATATATATATATATTATATATATATATATATATATATATATATATATATATGTATAAATATCTATATATGTATATATGTATGTATATGTGTTTATATACATACATATATATATATATATATATGTATGTGTATATAATGTATATATATATATATATATATATATATATATATATGTGTGTCTGTGTGTATGTGTATATATATGTATATATACAGTATATGTATGTGTATATATATGTATATATATGTATAAATATATTATATATATATGTATATATAAATACATATACATATCGACCTAAAAATCTCATTTTATAAAGTTTCATTGCTATCCAACATTAATATTTGTTAATAAATTATAAATATACAGTATATACTGTGTATATATATATATATATACATAGGTATACATTTTATATATATATATATATATATATATATATATATACAGTATATATATATATATATATATATATATATATATATTAGAAGTATATTTTACATAAGGAAATTATCCATAATTCAGAGAGTATTTACACCTTTTCTCTCAAATCTTAAAAATCCTATAGTTGGATTGCAAAGGAACTTTTTAAAATTAGAGGGGCACTCAGTAGAGCGCAGACCTCCCCCGCAGCAGCTTATTTCTCGACCTTTTGCCCTACCTTGACCTTGACCTTTAACCTTACCATGTATTAGTTGGCGTGGATTTTCATACACTCAAATATGAACGAAGGTTGAAGTCTCTGTAACAACAATGTCCAAACTTATGGCTGATTAAGGGAATTGGACATTTTCCTTGACTGTGGCCTTGACCTTTGACTGTAACATGTATTAATTGACCTGGATTTTTATACACTTGAATATGAACAATAAACCAAGTTTGAAGTCTCTGTGACAACGAAGTCCAAACATATGGCTGATTATGTGAATTGGACATTTTGCTTGACCGTGACCTTGACCTTCCAAAATTTAATCATTTCCAGCCTTTTGCATAACATTTAATCCCTGCAAGTTTCATTACTCTGCGATTAAAATTGTGGCCAGGAAGTTGTTCACACGCACACAAACACACAAACAGGGGGGAAAACATAACCTCCTTCCAACTTCGTTGGCGGAGGTAATTAGAATTTTTATGAGGAGTTGCATCCATGCCGTTTATCTTCCCAATTAAAAGTCTTATATGTCTCGGATGCTTTTGCTTTTTAATAAATCCAAAAACATTGGATTTAGTCCTGGTAGTTGACCTTTCGTTGGTTAATCATCGTGATATTTAGAACATGATCTATTTTAACGTTGTAACTGATCTTAAAATATTTCTTCTCTATTCATTGTTTATATAATATATCCTCTGTACCATGGTCTTCCACTGTCTTGGGTTAAAGTTCTCTTGCTTGAGGGTACAGTCGGGCTTTTTCTTTAAAGTTTTTAGTCTATATAGGAGATACTTATTTTGATGTGACTGTTCTTAAATTATTTTAATTTTTCCTTGTTTCGTTTCCTCGTGGGTTATTTTCCCTGTTGGAGCCCTTGTGCTTATAGCATCCTTCCAGCTAGGGTTGTAGCTTAGCAAGTAATAATAATAATGATGATGATAATGATAATAATAATAATAATAATAATAATAATAATAATAATAATAATAATAATAATTTACTATTTCTGCATTTCCTTTCCGCACTGGGCTGTTTCCCTAATGGAGCCTCTGGACTTGTAGTATTCTGCTTTTCCAACCAGTGTTGTAGCTCTCTCTCTCTCTCTCTCTCTCTCTCTCTCTCTCTCTCTCTCTCTCTCTCTCTCTCTCTCTCTCTCCTGCGAATGGTCGGAGGAGTAAGACATCAGGGCGTGTATGAAGTACTGAATTGTTTATTGAAGTTCGTGTTGGAATGTGTGAAGACGTGAAGCCACAGCCTGATAGGAGGGAAAAGGACTTTATCTTAGAAGAGAATTATATATATATATATATATATATATATATATATATATATATATACATATATATATACATATATGTATATATATATATATATATATATATATATAATATTTATGCATATATATATGAATATAAAATATATATATAAAATATATATATATATATATATATATATATATATATATATATATATATATATACATATAGATTTATGTAGGTAAAAGTGTGTGTATATGTATATGTGTATATATATGCACACTTATATAATGCATATTGATATACATAGCAAGATATATATATATATATATATATATTTATATATATATATATATATATATACATAATGTGTATGTACATATATATTCGTGTATGTATACAGTATATCTTTATGCATGTATTTTCGTGACCTTAAACTTGATTAACACATTCATTCCAATCTTCAATAACCGGAATTAGCTTCAAAGTTACATGTAATTATCTGTGTGTGTGTGCCTCTTTCACTTTAGTTCATTCCCTGAACAAAACCTTTGGCGGATCTGCAGTTCAGGTTTTTATCTGAGGCTGCTTGCGGTCATAAAATTCTCACACTTCATGTTTGCCTTTGTCGAATCCGTGTTTGCCGCGCTTGTGAAAAAAGAGGTGGTTGCCTTTGGAGGTGGGGGGTGAGGTGAGGGAGTTACAAGCCTTTTTTTTTGGATATGCATTTTCATTAAGACAACTACTAAGTCTAAAAATATTTTTGTGCTCTCTCTCCTCTCTCTCTCTCTCTCTCTCTCTCTCTCTCTCTCTCTCTCTCTCTCTCTCTCTCTCTCTCTCTCTGCAAATGCACCGAATAACAGAATATATACATTACCCTAGCAAGCCCTAGAGAATGACCATATATACATATGATCAGCGCCCAAGCCCCTCTCCACCAAAGGTAGGAATAAGATGGTTCAGGCAATGGCTGCTGATAACTCAGCAGATAGACCTATAGGATCCCTCAAACCCCCCATTATTAGCTCACAAAGATGGTGAAATTGCAGCGACCAAAGGAACTAACGAGTTTGAGCTGGACTTGAACCCCAGTCAGGGACGTGACCACTTTGACTACAACAACCCTTGTTTGTCGGTGGAATGCTTCTCTGTTTGTCGGTAACTGAGTGAGATAAAGGAAGGAGATTGATGTGGAATGCTTCTCTGTTTGTTGGTAACTGAGTGAGATAAAGGAAGGAGTTTGATGTGGAATGCCTCTCTGTTTGTCGGTAACTGAGTGAGATAAAGGGAGAGGATTGATGTGGGGTGCCTCTCTGTTAGTCGGTAATTGTGAGAGATAAAGATAGGAGATTGAGGTGTAATGCCTTTCTTTTTGTCGGTAATTGTGAGAGATAAAAGGAGGGAATTGATGAGGGTGCCTTTCTGTTTGTCGCTAAGTGAGTGAGATAAGTGGAGAAGATTGATGCAGGATGCCTTTCTGTTTGTCGGTAATTAAGTGAGATAAAGGGAGAGGATTGATGAGGTATGCGTTTGTGATTGTCACTAGTTGAGTGAGATAAAGGGAGGGGATTGATGTGGGAGGCCTTTATGTTTGTCGGTATTTGAGTGAGATAAAGGTAGGAGATTGATATGGGATGGTGCATGTTTGTCGGTTGTAATAAAGGGAGGCGATTGATATTGGATGCCTTTCTGTTTGTCACTAATTGTGTGAGATAAAAGGAGGAGATTGAAGCAGGATGCCTTTCTGTTTGTCGGTAATTGAGTGAGTTAACGGGAGGGGGATTGAAGCAGGATGCCTTTCTGTTTGTCTGTCATTGAATGAGATAAAGGCAGGGGATTGATGTGGGATGCATTTCCATTTGTCACTAATTGAATGAGATAAAGGGAGGTGATTGATGAGGGATACCTTTGTGTTTGTCACTAATTGAATGAGATAAAAGAAGGGGATTGATGTGGGATACCTTTGTGTTTGTCAATTGAATGAGATAAAAGGAGGGGATTGATGTGGGATACCTTTGTGTTTGTCAGTAATTGAACGAGATAAAAGGAGAGGATTGAAGTGGGGTGCCTTTGTGTTTGTCTGTAATTGAATGAGATAAAGGGAGAGGATTGATGAGGGATACCTTTGTGTTTGTCAGTAATTGAATGAGATAAAAGGAGGGGATTGATGTGGGATACCTTTGTGTTTGTCAGTAATTGAACGAGATAAAAGGAGAGGATTGAAGTGGGGTGCCTTTGTGTTTGTCTGTAATTGAATGAGATAAAGGGAGGGGATTGATGAGGGATACCTTTGTGTTTGTCAGTAATTGAGTGAGATAAAGGGAGGGGATTGATATTGGATGCCTTTTTGTTTGTCACTAATTGTGTGAGATAAAGGCAGGAGATTGAAGCAGGATGCCTTTCTGTTTGTCGGTAATTGAGTGAGATAAAGGGAGGGGATTCAAGCAGGATGCCTTTGTTTGTCGGTAATTGAGTGAGATAAACGAAGGGGATTGGTATTAGATGCCTTTGTGTTTGTCGGTAATTGAGTGAGATAAAGGGTGGTGATTGATGTGGGGTGCCTTTCTGTTTGTTGGTAATTGAATGAGATAAAGGAAGGAGATTGATGTGGGATACCTTTGTGTTTGTTGGTAATTGAATGAGATAAAGGAAGTAGATTGATGTGGGATACCTTTGTGTTTGTTGGTAATAGAGTGAGATAAAAGAAGGGGATTGGTGTGGGATGCCTTTCTCTTTGTCAATAATTGAGTGAGATAAAGGGAGGTGATTGATGTGGAGTGCCTTTCTGTTTGTTGATAATTGAATGAGATAAAGGAAGGAGATTGATGTGGGATCCATTTCAGTTTGTCGGTAATTGAGTGAGATAAAGGGAGGGGATTGATGCGAGGTGCCTTTGTGTTTGTCAGTAATCGAGTGGAATAAAGGTAGGTAGGAGATTGATATTGGATGCCTTTCTTTTTGTAGGTAATTGTGTGAGATAAAGAGAGGGGATTGGTGTGGGAGGCCTTTCGTTTTGTTGTTAATTGTATAAGACAAAAGGCGGCACTGATGTGTAATGCCTTTCTTTTTATAGGTAGTTGAGTGAAATAACGGGAGGGAATTTTTGAGGAAGCCTTTTTTTTCGGTAATTTAGTAAGATAAAGGGAGTAATTGATGTGGAATGCCTTTTTTTTAGGAAATTCAGTGAGATAAAGGGAGGGGATTTTTAAGGTCATTCTGTATTTCAGTGATTTGATGTGGGATGCTTTTTATTGTTTGTGGGTAATTTAATGAGATAACGAAAGGGGATGATTGATGTGGAATGCATTTCTGTTATCTTGAAATTGATTGAGATGAAAGTTTGGAATTGACCAGGGGATGCGTTTCTGTTTGACGGTAATTGAGCCAGATAAAGGTTGGAAATTGATGTGGAATGCCTTCCTGTTAGCTGGAAATTGAGTGAGATTAAGGTAAAGAATTAATACGTGCTGTCTTTGTGGTATTGCAAATCGATTAAAATGATAATGGGGAATTTATTTGGTTTACATTTAAGATTGTCTATGGAATTGCTAAGAAGACAGGAAACGGAGAGGAATATTAATTTTGATTGGTTGTGCTTTAGTTTTTTTATGGATAATCAAAGTCTTGTTTTTTTTTTTTTTTTTTTTTTTTTTTTTTTTTTTTTTTTTTTTTTTTTTTTTTTTTTAGCCAAACTATAGAATCAAAAATTTTCAAAAGGTATTATAGATATGGGTAATTTCACTGCTCTTTAGTAAACTGTAAACTCTCTTTCCAGACGAGCGGGTTGGATTGGGAGGTTTGTGAGAGTATTTCTGGCCTTATGATTGTAATTTGAAATGCTTGTAACACTGTACATGAAATATGTATTTATGTTTATTAGGTGTAATTGTATAGTTATTATTCAAAGAACAACTCTTGTGGGCAATATAAATAAGACTGTCTTTCTCGCTGTACTTCATAAATGTATTTCTCCATGTTTTAAAGGTCACTTTATCTATAATGCAAATATATAAACGTATCTTTGCTACTCGAGACTCTCCCGTTAGTCCTCAACTCGGATCTGTCCGTCTGAAGTTCTCCAACCCGCAAAACAATCTTTCCAAGAAAATGATTGAAAAGGTGAAACCCTTCAGATGGAAAGGACTGTCAGATTGATTGATTGATGGACTGACTCGAGACAAAGGCAACCAGCGAACGTTGAAGTGTTTGGGGAGAAGCGGCCTTGAGGGTCATGTTGGTAAACAGCGCCATCTTTTGATTGGAGTGAATCTCTTTCTGTGGGATTGCAAAATGTTTATGCGCTGCGTGTGGACAGATTAATGGTGCTTTTTTTTGTTCATTTATTTATTTATTTATTTATTTATTTGCAATCCTTAGGCTGCTTTGTGTTTGGTGATGGTGAGGAGTAGGAGGAATGGAAGGATGATAAAGATAATGAGAAATCCTTCAAAATGTGAATATCCTATGAATTTCAGTACACCCAATCTAATCGATTCTTGCCCCATTCTCTCTCTCTCTCTCTCTCTCTCTCTCTCTCTCTCTCTCTCTCTCTCTCTCTCTCTCTCTCTCTCTCTCTCAAGTAGAGAGGAGAGAGCATATGACATCCTTCCAAGACCTATGAATTTCAGTACACCAAATATAATCGATTCTTGCCTCATAGCGCTCTCTCTCTCTCTCTCTCTCTCTCTCTCTCTCTCTCTCTCTCTCTCTCTCTCTCTCTCTCTCTCTCTCTCTCCAAATAGAATAAGGAAATCCATTGCATTTCGAGATTGCCTGTTGACAACAAGTAGAGAGGAGAGTGTATACGGCATCCCTCCAAGGTCGTGACGTAGTTAATGATATTATTATTATTATTAATATTATTATTATTAATATTATTATTATTATTGTTGTTGTTGTTATTATTATTATTATTATTATTATTATTAGCCAAGCTACAACCATAGTTGGAAAAACAGGATGCTATAAGCCCAATGGCTCCAACAGGTAAAGATAGCCCTGCGAGGAAAGGAAATTAAAAAAGTAAACTACAAAAGTAATGGACAATTGATATAAAATATTTCAAGAGCAATAACATTAAAATAGATCTCTTATATATAAACTATAAAGAGATACTCGGGTCAGCCTGTTCAACATAGCATTCGCTGCAAGTTTGAACAAACGATTAATTAATAAAAGAAATGTTTTAAATTTTATTCTATTTAAATATTTAAACAAGCTTATATGTGAGATTGGCAGGTCCTCGGAGGGGCCAGAAAGAACATCGTATTTCAGATCAAACTGCCTTGGGTATA
>NC_090763.1:14019523-14024523 GCF_036898095.1 Palaemon carinicauda
AAAGGAAAACTCAACAAAATCACAGTTTGAAACTCAAAATTCGTAAAGGAAAAACTCAACCAAAATCACAGTTTGAAACTCAAAATTCGTCAAAGGAAAACTCAACCAAAGTCACAGTTTGAAACTCAAAATTCGTTAAGAGAAAACTCAACCAAAATCACAGTTTGAAACTCAAATTTAGTTCAAGAAAAACTCAACAAAATCACAGTTTGAAACTCAAAATTCGTTAAAGGAAAACTCAACAAAATCACAGTATGAAACTCAAAATTCGTTAAAGGGAAAACTCAACCAAAATCACAGTTTGAAACTCAAAATTCGTTAAGAGAAAACTCAACAAAATCACAGTTTGAAACTCGAAATTCGTAAAGGGAAAACTTAACCAAAATCCCAGTTTGAAACTCAAAACTCGTAAAGGGAAAACTCAACAAAATCAGTTTGAAACTCAAAATTTATCAAAGGAAAACTCAACAAAATCACAGCTTGAGAATCAAAATTAGTCAAAGAAAAACTCAACAAAATCGCAGTTTGAACCTCAAAATTAGTCAAAGGAAAACTCAACAAAATCGCAGTTTGAAACTCAAAATTCGTCAAAGGAAAACTCAACAAAATTGCAGTTTGAAACTCAAAATTAGTCAAAGGAAAACTCAACAAAATCGCTGTTTGAAACTCAAAATTAGTTAAAGGAAAACTCAACAAAATCGCAGTTTGAAACTCAAAATTAGTTAAAGGAAAACTCAACAAAATCGCTGTTTGAAACTCAAAATTAGTTAAAGGAAAACTCAACAAAATCGCTGTTTGAAACTCAAAATTAGTCAAAGGAAAGCACAACAAAATCGCTGTTTGAAACTCAAAATTAGTCAAAGGAAAACTCAAAAAAATCACAGCTTGAAACTCAAAATTCGTAAAGGGAAAACTCGACCAAAATCACAGTTTGAAACTCAAAATTCGTAAAGGGAAAACTCAACCAAAATCACAGTTTGAAACTCAAAATTCGTAAAGGGAAAACTCAACCAAAATCACGGTTTGAAACTCAAAATTCGTTAAAGGAAAACTCAACAAAATCACAGTTTGAAACTCAAAATTCGTAAAGGGAAAACTCAACCAAAATCACAGTTTGAAACTCAAAATTCGTAAAGGGAAAACTCAACAAAATCACAGTTTGAAACTCAAAATTAGTCAAAGAAAAACTCAACAAAATCACAGTTTGAAACTCAAAATTCGTTAAAGGAAAACTCAACAAAATCACAGTTTGAAACTCAAAATTCGTAAAGGGAAAACTCAACCAAAATCACAGTTTGAAACTCAAAATTAGTCAAAGAAAAACTCAACAAAATCACAGTTTGAAACTCAAAATTCGTTAAAGGAAAACTCAACAAAATCACAGTTTGAAACTCAAAATTCGTAAAGGAAAAACTCAACCAAAATCACAGTTTGAAACTCAAAATTCGTCAAAGGAAAACTCAACCAAAGTCACAGTTTGAAACTCAAAATTCGTTAAGAGAAAACTCAACCAAAATCACAGTTTGAAACTCAAATTTAGTTCAAGAAAAACTCAACAAAATCACAGTTTGAAACTCAAAATTCGTTAAAGGAAAACTCAACAAAATCACAGTATGAAACTCAAAATTCGTTAAAGGGAAAACTCAACCAAAATCACAGTTTGAAACTCAAAATTCGTTAAGAGAAAACTCAACAAAATCACAGTTTGAAACTCGAAATTCGTAAAGGGAAAACTTAACCAAAATCCCAGTTTGAAACTCAAAACTCGTAAAGGGAAAACTCAACAAAATCAGTTTGAAACTCAAAATTTATCAAAGGAAAACTCAACAAAATCACAGCTTGAGAATCAAAATTAGTCAAAGAAAAACTCAACAAAATCGCAGTTTGAACCTCAAAATTAGTCAAAGGAAAACTCAACAAAATCGCAGTTTGAAACTCAAAATTCGTCAAAGGAAAACTCAACAAAATTGCAGTTTGAAACTCAAAATTAGTCAAAGGAAAACTCAACAAAATCGCTGTTTGAAACTCAAAATTAGTTAAAGGAAAACTCAACAAAATCGCAGTTTGAAACTCAAAATTAGTTAAAGGAAAACTCAACAAAATCGCTGTTTGAAACTCAAAATTAGTTAAAGGAAAACTCAACAAAATCGCTGTTTGAAACTCAAAATTAGTCAAAGGAAAGCACAACAAAATCGCTGTTTGAAACTCAAAATTAGTCAAAGGAAAACTCAAAAAAATCACAGCTTGAAACTCAAAATTCGTAAAGGGAAAACTCGACCAAAATCACAGTTTGAAACTCAAAATTCGTAAAGGGAAAACTCAACCAAAATCACAGTTTGAAACTCAAAATTCGTCAAAGCAAAACTTAACAAAATCACAGTTGAAACTCAATATTCGTCAAAGGAAAACTCATCGAAATCACAGTCTGAAACTCAAAATTCATCAAAGGAAAACTCAACCAAAATCACAATTTGAAACTCAAATTTCATCAAAGGAAAACTCAACCAAAATCATAGTTTGAAACTCAAAATTTGTAAAGGAAAAACTCAACAAAATCACAGTTTGAAACTCAAAATTTTTCAAAGGGAAACTCAACAAAATTAGCTTGAAACTCTAAATTCGTCAAAGGAAAATTCAATAGAATCACAGTTTGAAACTCAAAACTCGTAAAGGGAAAACTCAACAAAATCACAGTTTGGAATTCAAACTTCGTGAAAGGAAAACATCAAAATCACAGATTTAAACTCAAAACTCGTCTAAGGAAAACTCAACAAAATCATAGATTGAAACTCAAAATTCATCAAAGGAAAACTCAACCCAAATCATAATTTGAAACTCAAAATTCGTAAAGGGAAAACTCAGCAAAATCAGTTTGAAACACAAAACTCGTCAAAGGAAAACTCAACCAAAATCAAAGTTTGAAACTCAAAATTCGTAAAGGGTAAACTCAGCAAAATCAGTTGGAAACTCAAAACTCGTCAAAGGAAAACTCAACCAAAATCAAAGTTTGAAACTCAAAACTCGTACAGGGAAAACTCAGCAAAATCAGTTGGAAACTCAAAACTCGTCAAAGGAAAACTCAACCAAAATCAAAGTTTGAAACTCAAAACTCGTAAAGGGAAAACTCAGCAAAATCAGTTTGAAACTCAAAACTCGTCAAAGGAAAACTCAACCAAAATCAAAGTTTGAAACTCAAAACTCGTACAGGGAAAACTCAGCAAAATCAGTTGGAAACTCAAAACTCGTCAAAGGAAAACTCAACCAAAATCAAAGTTTGAAACTCAAAACTCGTAAAGGGAAAACTCAGCAAAATCAGTTTGAAACTCAAAACTCGTCAAAGGAAAACTCAACCAAAATCAAAGTTTGAAACTCAAAACTCGTAAAGGGAAAACTCAGCAAAATCAGTTTGAAACTCAAAACTCGTCAAAGGAAAACTCAACCAAAATCAAAGTTTGAAACTCAAAACTCGTAAAGGGAAAACTCTGCAAAATCAGTTTGAAACTCAAAACGCGTCTAAGGAAAACTCAACCAAAACCACAGTTTGAACCTCAAAATTCGTCGAAAGGAAAACTCAACAAAATTAGCTTGAAACTCAAAACGCGTAAAAGGAAAACTCAACCAAATTAGCTTGAAACTCAAAACTCGTAATGGGAAAACTCAACCAAAATAGCCATACATTTCCTATACGGTTACAAAAAGCCGTAGCCTACAGCTTCAGGCCTACGGAGAGAAAGGTACTTTCAAAGATTTCTTGCCTAAAAGATCTCATGAAGTTTCCCTTTCCTGAAATTTTTTGGAATACGTCCTCTCCGAAAACGGCTTTTAAGAATTATCAAGGTGACGAGAATTGAAAGCTGGCTTTGTTGCCGTGAACTTATTGATGTCATTCTGGATGTCCAACCAGGCATAAAGATGTCCCATTTTTTTGTTTTCAGTGTGTGCTCTCCAACAAGGGAGGTGGAGATTGGCCTGAAATTTAGGATGGCGGAAAAGAGTAGTTTTCTTTATATACTTGTTCCTGGGCGCGCACATAAAAAACCCACACTCACACACACACATACACACACTCACACAACACACACACACACACACATATATATATATATATATATATATATATATATATATATATATATATATATATATACAGTATATATATATATATATATATATATATATATATATATATATATATATATATATATATAGCACCTTGTTTTTCCAACTAGGGTTGTAACTTAGCTAGCAATAATATGTATATATATATATATATATATATATATATATATATATATATATATATATATATATATATATAACACAACAAATGCAGCCGTTTCTAGTCCACTGTAGGACACAGCCCTCAGAGATGACCTTATTCGTGCCTGTGGTTTGGCCATTTTCATCACCACGCTGGCCACGGCGGATTGTTGATGGTGGTAGACTTTAGTCTGATCGCTCACAGCAAACCACCCTAGTATGGGTATCCTGATTATTACAATCTTGCTAATCATGGCGATAAACAAATCCTTTCACTACGTGCGTATGTCACTATGTAGTATTTGCACATATTTTTTGCGCGTATGTGCTGTAAGTTTTCATGTTTTGCTGTAACCTGGCCAATAATCGAGATCTTTAAACTTAATTTGTTTATTAAAAATTAATTTTAGAAAAGCTGGTAACATACACTTAAAAATTTCCATTACAAAAAGGAAAATGCATGGCAACATTTATTCTAGAATTTGTACCGTTTTAAAAACGGTTATATTGACGTAAAGGAGTGATACGGTCACTGACCGTAAACGATAATAACAAAGTAAGATAAAACTACGGTCGCCTGTATTTTACTGAAATACGGCTGAGAACAGTATATTTTAATGGAGACTTGTTGATTAAAATTTCGGGTTTTTTTTAAGTGTAAAAATGAAAGAAATATGTCTTATGAGCATGTGATTACTATCCTGTTAACCCAAATATGTCAAAGATTAATGGTATACATC
>NC_090763.1:14029523-14032023 GCF_036898095.1 Palaemon carinicauda
CATCTGACAGACAGTTCAGTGCCAAAACCTTATATCCCCAGATTGTCTCAACTGAAAGGATACCAAGAGATAGATTAAGGTCTAGATTACTGGATTCCTTAAGGATCGTAAAATCACTTCATTGATTAAACATTTAAATGGTGGTAATAGATTTTTATAAAACAGTTGAATGATCGTATTAATACCAAAGTAATTTAGTAGAATGATTGTAATGATACCGAAGTAATTCAGTAGAATGATTGTATTAATACCAAAGTAATTAAGTAGAATGATCGGATTGATATCAAAGTCATTAAGCAGAATGATCGTATTAATACCACAGTAATTAAGTAGAAGGTTTGTAATGATATCAAAGTAATTCAGTAGAATGATTGTATTAATACCAATGTAATTAAGTAGAATGATTTTATTGATATCAAAGTAATTAAGCAGAATGATCGTATTAATACCAAAGTAACTAAGTAGAATGATTGCATAATCCCAAAGTAATTCATTAGAATGATTTTATTAATGCCAAAGTAATACATTTTTAGAAAACAGTAGAATGGTCGTATTAATACTGAAGTAATTAAGTAATTACTTTGGTATTAATAAGATCATTCTACTTAATTGCTTTGGTATTAATAGATCATTCTACTTGATTACTTTGATATTAATAGATCATTCTACTTAATTACTTTGGTATTAATATGATCATTCTACTTAATTACTTTGCTATTAATACGATCATTCTACTTAATTACCATGGTATTCATACGACCAGTCTACTAAATTACTTTGGTATTAATAAGATCATTCTACTTAATTACTATGGTATTAATAGATCATTCTACGAAATTACTTAGGTATCAATAAGATAATTTTACTTAATTACTTTGGTATTAATAGATCGTTCTACTTAATTAATTTGGTATTAATACGATAAGGCTACTAAATTACTTTGGTATTAATACGATCATTCTACTGTTTTCTACAAATTTATTACTTCCCTGAAAGTGATATATTAATGGATGATATATCCTGGATAGAAAGTATACTTTAAGCTTTCAAGTACATTTCTTTTTTCTTTTTATGAGTTTTGTACTTCATTCGAAAGGTATGTTTAATATCGGTTAACATAGAAGATCCAGGTTTTAATTTTTTTTTTCTTTTTTTTTTAACCTAGAGGACAAACTATCCTGTTTTTCGCCAATCTTGTCTTTTCTACTATACACACTTCTATTATTATTATTATTATTATTATTATTATTATTATTATTATTATTATTATCATCGTTGTCGGTTTTATTATCAATGATAGTAAAGCTATTATTATTGTTATTATTTATGAGGATATTATGATATGGGCAATATTATTGTTATTAATGATAATAAGGGAATTAATATTGTTGATATTTACGAAGATAAAGGTATCATTATTGTTATTAATGATTAGGGAATTAATATTATTATTTACGAAGAGGAAGTCATTGTTATAGTTATTAATGCCAATAATGGCATTATTATAATTTAGTTATTAAATATTAATAAGGTCATGCATCCTTAGAGCAGAATGCCCTTATTGGGAAAAAGGAAAAAAAGGACAAATCAAAAAGTAGAAAAGAGTTATTTAAATACCACCTGATAGATTTAGGTATAATTAAAGCAAAAGAAAGGTCTCTCTCTCTCTCTCTCTCTCTCTCTCTCTCTCTCTCTCTCTCTCTCTCTCTCTCTCTCTCTCTCTATCTATCTATCTAAATCAATAAGTAGGAGTTATATAAATACCACCTAATATAGGTATTATTAGAGCAAACGAAAAGACAGACTCTCTCTCTCTCTCTCTCTCTCTCTCTCTCTCTCTCTCTCTCTCTCTCTCTCTCTCTCTCTCTCTCTCTCTCTCTCTCTCTCTCTATTATGAGTATCTTCTAACCCCACTTCCTGTTATTTAGTGACGCTACGTGGAAGACATTGCTTTTATTAAATCCTTTTAGTACATTAACGTCTAAAATAGGACTTGGTGTTTTAGTGTACACTCGCTATTGCTTTGTGGAATTTTTTATACCTTTTTAAGGGAAAATTACATTAATATTTCTTTAGAAATTAGACATAATATGCTTAGATTTTTTACATCCAGTGTGCGTGGTTATGTCCGATTTAGCACAAATGATTTTAAACCCAGTATGTGTTAATTGTAGTAGATTGGCCAGGGCACCAGCCACCCGATGAGATACTACCGCTAGAGTGTTATCGGGTCCTTTGACTGGCCATACAGTACTTCATTGGATCCTTTTCTCTGGTTACGGTTCACTTTCCCTTTGTCTACACATACGCCGAATAGTCTGGCCTATTCTTTACAGATTTTCCTCTGTCCTCGCACACCTGGCAACACTGAGATTACCAAACAATTTTTCTTCACCCAAGGGGTTAATTACTGTACCGTAATTGTTCAGTGGCTACTTTCCTCTTGGTAGGGGTAGAAGAGACTCTTTAGCTATGGTAAGCAGCTCTTCTAGGAGGACAT
>NC_090763.1:14037023-14039500 GCF_036898095.1 Palaemon carinicauda
TTTTTCTGGAGGCCCACCCTCTGTGAAAGAAAGCGTCTTGTTGTCTGTGTATGTATAAGTCACAGAAACCAATGTCATCAATATATTACAGTGCCATAAGCCTCTGTCCCATGACCTAACACTGTCTTGGGTTCGAGTTCTCTTGCTTGAGGGTACACTCGGGCCCGCTGTTCTATCTTATTTCTCTTCCTCTTGTCTGTTTTGAAGTTTTTATAGTTTGTTATTGCTCTTAAAATATTATCTATTACTTCTCTAGTAGCTTATCTATTTCCTTATTTCCTTTTTCTCTTTGGCTATTTTTCCCTGTTGGAGCCCTTGGGCTTATAGCATCTTTCTTTTCCAGCTAGGGTTGTAGCTTGGCTTTTAGTAATAATAATAATATTCAACATGTCTTCCCCTGACCGCTATATCTCCCAGTTCATTTCCCATAGTCTGTTAAAAAGTAAAAAAGATTACTTCTCTCGGATGTGGGTTCAAGAGAGATGTAATTCATCCAACGTTATTTACCCGTTTGGCCGGGAAGAGTCTAATGTAATTTTCCCTGTGAATTCTAATAGAATTTTAACTATTGAATATTTATGGAATTTAGAAGAGAGTAAACTTCGTGACATCTACATAGTCATTTAATTATGTTATGTTATCTTATGCGGTTGGTCCTCGAGTCTGATAACTGTGTTGTCTTTCCAGATGAAAAGGTTGATTATTTGATGTATACCTAGTTATTCTGAGTGCTTATTTTCCACAAATAAATACTCTCTCTCTCTCTCTCTCTCTCTCTCTCTCTCTCTCTCTCTCTCTCTCTCTCTCTCTCTCTGTATGTCTTAAAAGTTAGAGACCATTTGTCAAGATTTCCATGAATTTTAAATACGAATAGTCTAAGGCTAGCCTCATTAAATAATTATTTAGGAGTGAGTGGCGTTCCCTGTAGAAATTTTTACTTCCCAGAGAACTTTTACGGTGTTCAAAATGTAAGTGCTCATTTTATCTTATTTCTTTATAAACGATCAGTCCTCTTTTGAAAGTGTGGTATACTTTTCATTGTTTCCAATTGTTTTGGCCAGCTATTTGATCTCCAGTGCAATTAATAGGCCTATTTTCGTCGGGCGAGTATAGCTATGGTAGGCAGCTCAATTTTTGCCTCCCACATGTACAGTACACGTACAGGGATGATAAACTTCGCAAATGTACTTAATGTATTCCTTTGAAACTCGTCCATAGTCTACGTGTATCCTCCAGAAACTGCTGGATAATGATGATGGGAAAATTGCCATTATTATTATTATTGTTATTATTATTATTACCAGCTAAGCCACATCTCTAGAGGGAAAAACAGAATGCTACAAGCCCAGGGGCTCCAACAAGGAAAAATAGCCCAGTGAGGAAAGGACAAGTACTGAACAATTAGAATAAAGCACTTTAAGAACAATAACAATACTAAAATAAATCTGTCATATTGTATATAAACTATGAAAAGGGACTTATTTTCAACAAAAAAAAAAAAACATTTTGGGCATTGTCCTATCCCTTGCCTATGCTGCTCATTGGTTACCTTTAAGACTTTCAGACAGGCTCTAATGAATACAGAGATATACAGTATGTAAAGAATATATATGTACATTATTTATTTATATAAGTGTGTGTGTGTGTTCACGTGGCACTGGGGCTCCCAACCTTTTAGTTCTTCTCTACCCCTAGGGCATTCTTAGATTCCTCTGTACCCCCCCCCCCCCAAAAAAATAGAGGATAAAAAGGAGAAATAATAAAGTTGATATTGTGATATATTTTATTATACATTCTCAATGCAGGTTACATGATATATTGCACAGTACTGAATATTCTCTCAGATCCAATATACATTTTTATAGAGTCCTCTTTACCCAAAAAATGAGGATATAAAGGAGAAACAATGAAATTGATATTGTGATATATTTTATTTCATATTCTCAATGCAGGTTACATAATATATTGCATAGTATTGGATACTCTCTCAGATCCAATGTACATTCTTATAGATTCCTCTGTACCCCAAAAAATGAGGATAAAAAGGAGAAACATTGAAATTGATATTGTGATATATTTTATTATACATTCTCAATGCAGTTACATAATATATTGCACAATACTGGATATTCTTTCAGATCCAGTGTACCCCGTAAAAATGTACAACACACACACACACACACACACACACACACACACACACGCTAAAGCCTTGAATCCCTTGAGTCATTAAATCCGTCCCTCTAAAATCCTCATTACCTAATGTGTATCCAACCGTCGTCCATCTTTTCCTGCCTCTTCTTATTGGTTATTCAAGTCGTCGATTTTGTTAAGTGCTAATTAAGTCCCTTAAGAAGATATATTCTCTTTAAAGGATAATCTTGTAATCGCTTCGAATGTCTCCGCTATTAGATTGGAGAAGGGTAAAACCCCTTTCAAGAACATTAAAATGCTTCACATCTCCAAATTGGATCTCG
>NC_090763.1:14040000-14120203 GCF_036898095.1 Palaemon carinicauda
CTCCACTCCTGATGTCAAACATTGACATCTTTACAGGATGAAACATTGACTGTCTCTCATTCTCTCTCTCTCTCTCTCTCTCTCTCTCTCTCTCTCTCTCTCTCTCTCTCTCTCTCAGGATGCCAAACTCCTGATGTCAAACATTGGCATCCATGTATAACCAGATGCCAAACATTGGCATCCAAACCGGATGCCAAACATTGACATTCTTTCACATAGGAAGCAGAACATTGACTCTCTCTCTCTCTCTCTCTCTCTCTCTCTCTCTCTCTCTCTCAGGATGCCAAACTCCTGATGTCAAACATTGGCATCCATGTATAACCGATGCCAAACATTGACATTCTTTCACATAGGAAGCAGAACATTGACATTCTCTCTCTCTCTCTCTCTCTCTCTCTCTCTCTCTCTCTCTCTCTCTCTCTCTCTCTCTCTCTCTCTCTCTCTCAGGATGCCAAACTCCTGATATCAAACATTGGCATCCATGTATAACCGATGCCAAACATTGACATTCTTTCACATGGAAGCAGAACATTGACATCTCTCTCTCTCTCTCTCTCTCTCTCTCTCTCTCTCTCTCTCTCTCTCTCTCTCTCTCTCAGATGCCAAACTCCTGATGTCAAACATTGACATTCTTTCACATAGGAAGCAGAACATTGACTCTCTCTCTCTCTCTCTCTCTCTCTCTCTCTCTCAGGATGCCAAACTCCTGATGTCAAACATTGACATCCATGTACAGTATAACCCGATGCCAAACATTGACATTCTTTCACATGGGAAGAAGAACATTGACATTCTCTCTCTCTCTCTCTCTCTCTCTCTCTCTCTCTCTCTCAAGATGCCAAACTCCTGATGTCAAACATTGGCATCCATGTATAACCAGATGCCAAACATTGGCATCCATGTGTAACCGGATGCCAAACATTGACATTCTTTCACATCGGAAGCAGAACATTGACACTCTCTCTCTCTCTCTCTCTCTCTCTCTCTCTCTCTCTCTCTCTCTCTCTCTCTCTCTCTCTCTCTCTCTCATATGTGTGTTTCATCCTCCCTCAGAGCATGGGAAAATCGTTGACATTCCGAGGTGCTGTGTACGAAGCAACGGACAAACTCCGAAGGCATAGATGCCGTGACCCTCTATGCGACACGCACATATGGAAGGTCAAACACGAGCTGGACATGGCACGCATGCGCATCAAGCAGCTCGAAAAGGAGTTGGAAGCCAACGGCTTCAAACCAGCGATCAAGAAGAGTCAGCAGCTGCCACTTAGGTAAGTAATTTTATCAACTTGATTTTATTTCTTTTATTTGTTTTCTCGTTCGGTGCACTTCTGGGTCATTTAGAGATGTTATTTAAAGTATTTTACTTAGTTTAATGTTATTATTATTGATATTTTTATTATTGTCATGATTTCCTTCTAGGTCTTGAGTTTTCTTATTTCATCTTTCTATTTCCAATGCCTGATAAGATTTTCCTTATCTCTTTAATATAAGCACTTTTTAGAATATATATATATTTTTTTTAACATTACGGATAGACGACTGATTTCAGAGCACCCTTTTATTTCTCTCCATTTATTTCAGAGTCATTTCTTGAGTTGATGTCAAAATATTCTATTTTACGAACTTGTTCCCAGAAACTGTTTACTCATAAGCAGAGGAGAAATATACTCCTCGTAATAATCAGCGCAGTATTAAAATGATAACATTAAAGAAATACATTTACCTGATTGAAATAGAAACAAGAAATAATTAGTACAGTACATTTACCTGATTAAAAAATAACCTTAAGGAAATATATTTACATGATTGAAATAATAACATAGAAGAAATATATTTACCTGATTAAAATAGCTTTGAAGAAAAAATCAGTACAGTTTATTTTCCTGATTGAGATAATAACTTTGGAGTAATAGTCAGTACAGTAAATTTACCAGATTAAAATGATAATTTTGAAGAAATATTCAGTACAGTATATTTACCTTAATGAAAAAATAACATTGAAGAAATAACCAATAATGTATATTTACCTGAATTAATTAATAACATTGAAGAAATAATCAGTACAATATGTTTAACTGATCAAAATAACTTTTATGAAATAATGAGTATAGTATATTTACCTGATTGAAATTGAAACATTGAAGAAATAATCAGTACAGTATATTTACCTGATTAAATTGATAACATTGAAGAAATAATCAGTACCGTATATTTACCTGATGAAAATGATAACAGAGAAAAAATAATCTGTACAGTATATTTACCTGATTAAAGTAATAACTTTTAAGAAATAATCAGTTCTGTATATTTACCTGATAAGGATAAAAACATTGCTGAAATAATCAGTACAGTATATTTACCTGATTAAATTGATAACATTTAAGAAATAATCAGTACAGTATATTTACCTGATTAAAGTAATAACTGTTAAGAAATAATCAGTACCGTATATTTACCTGATAGGGATAAAAACATTGCTGAAATAATCAGTACAGTATATTTACCTGATTAAATTGATAACATTAAAGAAATAATCAGTATAGTATATTTACCTGATTAAAGTAATAACTGTTCAGAAATAATCAGTTCCGTATATTTACCTGATAAGGATAAAAACATTGTTGAAATAATAATACAATATATTTACCTAATGTAAATGATAACAGAGAAAAAATAATCAGTACAGTATATTTCATAATCATCTCCTCCTACGCCTATTGACGCAAAGGGCCTCGGTTAGATTTCGCCAGTTGTCTCCATCTTGAGCTTTAAATTCAATACTTCTCCATTCATCATCTCCTACTTTGCGCTTCATAGTTCTCAGCCATGTAGGCCTGGGTCCTCCAACACTTCTAGGGCCTTGTGGAACCCAGCTGAATGTTTGGTGAACTAATCTCTCTAATCACAGTATGTTTACCCAAATAAAATAATAACTGAAGAAAAAATCAGTACAATATATTTACCTGATTAAAATACTCGCATTGAAGAAATAATCAGTACAGTTTATTTACCCGAATAAAATAATCAATTTGAAGAAATAATCAGTACAGTTTATTTGCCCGAATAAAATAATCAATTTGAAGAAATAATCAGTACAATATATTTACCCTAAAGAAATAATCAGTACAATATATTTACCCTATTAATATGATAACTTTGAGGAGAATATATTTCAGTAATTTCACTAGAACGTCAAAAACTATTGTATAAAGTTATTGGACTACATTGATAACTCCTCAAAAACTTTAACTATTTATATAGTGAAACTAGAATATATTTGAATACTATAGACTATACATTAATGGGGATAAGTGAAATAAGAATATTTCTTAGCTATTTGTCACCTTTGAAGGTTATTTCCATTCGTCGATTTCGCTGCATTTAACTTGATTTTATTTAGAGAGGTGTATTTTGACATCAATCAATGAAATGACATATGTATATATATATATATATATATATATATATATATATATATCTATATATTTACATATATATATATATATATATATATATATATATATATATTATACATAGATATACATATATATGCATATATACAATCATATGCACATACAGTATATATTCACTCATATATATATATATATATATATATATATATATATATATATATATATATATATATATACACATATATGTATGTATTTATGTATATAAATACATATATATATATATATATATATATAAATATATATAATATATATATATATATATATATATATATATATATATATATATATATATATATATGAATATATATTGTATGTACATATGATTATAAATAAGTATATATATTATACATTTGTATATGTATGTATATACATATATATATATATATATATATATATATATATATATATATATATAGGTGTGTGTATATATAATGTAATTACTAAACCACAAATTCCACTCCAATGCTTGATAAATCGATACGAACATGCTCTTGTATTTTTTTTTCTTTTTTTTTTTACAATAATCTTTTTATCATGCCTGTGACATATATTCATCCTCTATAAACACCACGAGTTGGTTCTTGAAGTGTTTTAACACGATGTCCATTGTCGTTTGTGCTTCAATCCACTTTTTATCAACTAATTTTTGTTTACATCTTTTGTGATCATTATTGAAAATAACTTCCCGTTTCACCTCTTTAAAAAATTAATAAATTCCTTTCATGAGAAATACCTTCCATTGCATTGTTGCATTTAATTATGGATTTTGCCCGATACTATTATTTTTTATTATTAGTTGAGATAGAAGCTGCTAATGTTTCCTGATCTTTACACTCATTTACTTTTATCTTAATTTCCGGTGACGCATTGATATATAAACACTTATGCATTTACATTATCATGATCCGTCGGTCCTGTCTTTCTACACAATTGTAAATTCGTACATTTTCATAATCCCATAAAATTCACTAAAAATCATAGCAGATATCCATAGAATATAGTTGGTGTGCTAGATATTAGGCTAAGACACAGGCCATGTCCACAATGAATATAAAACGGACATAAATATACACAGAACTGCTTAGTTTTATTTCTAGAAGTGTATGGCAACTATGCCCTCCTTGATGCGTGCATTATGTCCGTGCTGAAAGGGTTAATAGTCGAGGACTGCTTGCCATTCACAGTTTAGATAATAATCAGTTGATTTGACACAGCTTTACTCTTGCTAACAGGTCCACCATCATATACATGACTGTTAAGGAAGTTCACGAATTAGTCATTTTAGTTCAAGCAGTTATTTTCATCTAATACAGCCACCCGTACCATATGGATACACCGTTAAGCTACTAATAGCCTCTTGACTTCACAAATAACAGCTGCAGACTTAACTGGTTTCTACACAAATAACAGCTGCAGACTTAACTGGTTTCTACAATGACAGGCTAATTTAAGCTCTTCTCTGTGTTAGACACACTTTCAAATCAAAGCAGCCTTTGAATGGCATCAAGCACTACCACAGACGTGGCTGGTTGTGACATTAAAAGTTTAGTTTTAGTCATTCACTACCATATACATATCAGTGAACCACAAACAGCACTTCACCATCAGTCACTGTCATAGATATGGCTTATTGGGTCATCAACAACTCAAATTCAGCCAATAACTGGCTTAGACAGCATTATTAACCAAATAACAGCTCAACTATAAACCTTGCATTTTAATCCAGAAAGCATTTAAAAAGTTTTCCTATCACAGATACAGACATGGCCTATTGAGCTTGTAACAGCTGCTTAACTTCAGCCAATCAATGCCATGTACACAGCCTGTCGATCCACTAACAGCATCTTAACTTCAGCCAATAACTGTCATAGACACGGCCTGTTGAGCCACTAACAGCATCTTAACTTCAGCCAATCACTGTCATAGACACGACCTGTTGAGCCACTAACAGCTCTTAACTTCAGCCAATCACTGTCATAGACACGACCTGTTGAGCCACCAACAGCCTCTTAACTTCAGCCAATCACTGCCATAGACTCGACCTGTTGAGCCACTAACAGCCTCTTAACTTCGGCCAATCACTGTCATAGACACGACCTGTTGAGCCACTAACAGCCTCTTAACTTCAGCCAATCACTGCCATAGACTCGACCTGTTAAGCCACTAACAGCCTCTTAACTTCGGCCAATCACTGTCATAGACACGACCTGTTGAGCCACTAACAGCCTCTTAACTTCAGCCAATCACTGTCATAGACACAACCTGTTGAGCCACTAACACCCTCTTAACTTCAGCCAATCACTGTCATAGACACGACCTGTTGAGCCACTAACAGCCTCTTAACTTCAGCCAATCACTGTCATAGACACGACCTGTTGAGCCACTAACAGCCTCTTAACTTCGGCCAATCACTGTCATAGACATGACCTGTTGAGCCACTAACAGCCTCTTAACTTCAGCCAATCACTGCCATAGACACGACCTGTTGAGCCACTAACAGCCTCTTAACTTCGGCCAATCACTGCCATAGACACGACCTGTTGAGCCACTCACAGCCTCTTAACTTCAGTCAATCACTGCCATAGACACGACCTGTTGAGCCACTAACAGTCTCTTAACTTCGGCCAATCACTGTCATAGACACGACCTGTTGAACCACTAACAGCCTCTTAACTTCGGCCAATCACTGTCATAGACACGACCTGTTGAGCCACTAACATCCTCTTAACTTCAGCCAATCACTGCCATAGACTCGACCTGTTGAGCCACTAACAGCCTCTTAACTTCGGCCAATCACTGTCATAGACACGACCTGTTGAGCCACTAACAGCCTCTTAACTTCAGCCAATCACTGGCATAGACACGACCTGTTGAGCCACTAACGGCCTCTTAACTTCAGCCAATCACTGCCATAGACTCGACCTGTTGAGCCACTAACAGCCTCTTAATTTCGGCCAATCACTGTCATAGACACGACCCGTTGAGCCATTAACAGTTCCTTTACTTCAGCTAATCACTGACATATACACGGCCTGTTGAGTCACTAACAATTTATTAAATTCAGCCAATCACTATCTTATACACGGCCTGTTGAGCCATTAACAGTTCCTTAACTTCAGCTAATCACTGACATATACACGGTCTGTTGAACCACTAACAACTTCTCAACTTCAGCCAGTCACTATCATATACGCAGCCTATTGAGCCACTAACAGCTTCCTAAATTCAGCCAATCACTGTCACAGAGATGGCCTTTTGAGCCACCAACAGCCTCTTAACTTCAGCCAATCACTACCTCTTAATTTCAGCCAATCACTGCCATAGACACAGCCTGTTGAGGTACTAACAGCTCTTAACTTCAGCCAATCACTATCATTGACACGGCCTGTTGGGCCACTAACATCCTCTTAAGTTCTGCCTATCACTGCCATAGACACGGCCTATTGAGTCATTAAAACCCCTCTTAACTTCAGCCAATCAGTGCAATAGACACAGCCTGTAGAGTCACTGACATCCTCTTAACTTCAGCCAATCACTGCCATAGACACGGCCTGTTGAGCCACTAACATTCTCTTAACTTCAGCCAAACACTACCATAGACGCTGCCTGTTGGGCCACTAACATTCTCTTAACGTCAGCAAATCACTGCCATAGACACGGCCTGTTGAGCCACTAACATCCTCTTAACTTCAGCCAAACACTACCATAGACACGGCCTGTTGAGCCACTAACATCCTCTTAATTTCAGCCAATCACTGCCATAGACACGGCCTGTTGAGCCACTAACAGCCTTTTAACTTCAGCCAATCACTGCCATAGACACGGCCTGTTGAGCCACTAAAGGCTCTTAAGTTAGGACAATCACTACCATAGACACGATCTGTTGAGCCATTAACATCCTCTAAACTTCCGACAATCACTGCCTCTTAACTTCAGCCATTCACTGCCATAGACATGGCCCTTGAGCCACTAACAGCCTCTTTACTTCAGCCAATCACTGTCACAGACGTGGCATTTTGAGCCGCTAAAGGCTCTTAACTTCAGCCATTCACTGACATAGACATTAGCATGTTAAGCTACTAACATCCTCTTAACTTAAGCCAATCACTGTCATAGACACGGCCTGTCGAACCACTAATATCCTCTTAAGTTCGGCCAATCACTGTCAAAGACATGGCCTGTTGAGCCACTAAGAGCCTCTTAATTTCAGATAAACACTACCATAGATGCGGCCTGTTGGGCCACTAACATCCTCTTAAACTCTGCCAATCACTGCCATAGACACGGCCTGTTGAGCCACTAACATTCTCTTAACTTCAGCCAATCACTACCATTGACGCGGCCTGTTAGGCCACTAACATTCTCTTAACTTCAGCAAATCACTGCCATAGACAGGGCATGTTGGGCCACTAACATCCTCTCAACTTCAGCCAATCACTGCCATAGACACGGCCTGTTGAGCCACTAACACCCTCTTAACTTCAGCCAAACACTTCCATAGACACGGCCTGTTGAGCCACTAACATCCTCTAAACTTCAGCCAATCACTGCCAAAGACACGGCCTGTTGAGCCACTAACATCCTCTTAACTTCAGATAAACACTACCATAGACGCAGCCAGTTGGGCCACTAACATCCTCTTAAACTCTGCCTATGACTGCCATAGACACGGCCTATTGAGTCATTAAAACCCTCTTAACTTCAGCCAATCACTGCCATAGACACGGCCTGTTGAGCCACTGACATCCTCTTAACTTCAGCCAATCACTGCCATAGACACGGCCCTTTGAGCCACTAACATTCTCTTAACTTCAGCCAATCACTACCATAGACACGGCCTGTTAGGCCACTAACATTCTCTTAACGTCAGCAAATCACTGCCATAGACACATGTTGAGCCACTAACATCCTCTTAACTTCAGCCAATCACTGCCATAGACACGGCCTGTTGAGCCACTAACAGCCTCTTAACTTCAGCCAAACACTACTATAGATGCGGCCTGTTGGGCCACTAACATCCTCTTAACTTCTGCCAATCACTGCCATAGACACGGCCCTTTGAGCCACTAACAGCCTCTTAACTTCACCCATTCATTGCCATAGACACGGCCTGTTGAGCCACTAACAGCCTCTTAACTTCAGCCAATCACTGCCATAGACACGGCCTGTTGAGCCACTAACAGCCTCTTAACTTCGCCAGTGCTGTTAGTGCTGGCCCTCTGCTTGCCTGTTGCTGGACTCCGCCCTCAGATGACTCTACTTGGGTCAGGACCGTCAGTTTGGAGTGAGTCACCCAAATAACCCCATTTCCCGCATGACGCCCTGTATGAACAATGTGCCTGCATGGTAATGCATGAGTAGTATGCCGGAATTCTTGTTCCGTTATTTAGATTGTGCATGGTGATCCTCCCAAGTGTGTGTTTGATTGCCTGTTTTGTATTAAGACTTCCTGGTTGATAGTATCACTCTTGCATTTTTTTGAAATACCATGGTATTGCAAAGGCATCTTGAGAGTGCTTTCAGAATTGTAATGATAGCAAATTCTTGCATCGGTTGGTAATATCTTCGTCTGCTGTACTTTAGAAATGATACTGTACTTTACATTATCAGTTCCCTAGATATTTGCATTAAGTCTTTGTAATGGTCTGATATATATTTGAATGAAATTAGGATATAAGATTTTGATGAAAGAATACATTAAGTTATGGAGACCATCTACCTGAGCATTTGCATATTGTTATTAGTATCATTATTATTATTTTGCAAATTTCATTCTAAAATGGTCCAAGTAAAGTGGCAAAAATTGTACGTGTTTGCCTGTTTTCCTTATGCTAAGTATTTTTAAGGCTATCTCAAGAGCATTATTCATGCATTGCAATAGAATATAAAAAAATTGGTTATCGGCTTACACTGCACCACCCACCTAGATACCAGAACTTACAGTAGCGATTGTTAAAGCTGCTTCGGATTTATAAGTTGGAGTAGTAATTGCCCTTGTTTTCTGAGTATATCCTGGTACTTTGGACCCTGTTCTAACTGTTGTAACCTGATAAAGTTGACTTCGTAAATTTTGTTACACATCATGGTAACCTAAGGAGAGATTGGCAACTTCACACCATCCCTATCGGACATAAGGAAGGGTTATAAGATCGCACAGTAATGCTAATTAAGTAGCAATATTATTCTGTAGATAACGTATACTACAGTAAAATAGTAAACGTCATTGGCATATCAATGAGGTAAAAAGCTCCTTTGCGTAGTGCTTCACCACAATGTAAAGTGGTCAGATGCCACCTTAGCTTGCTGTGATATATACTGAAGTTCATGGAGTCAACTGTACATTACTTATACACCCATTTTGGTGAGTTTGAAAGCTACAGAACCTTTTGTTGTTGCTGGTGAAGATAACCAGATTATCTTGTGTGACATTTTATTTCCTTTTTGACTATATAGTTTTTTTCCACCATGCTAAATTATAATCCATGTATTTATCCTATGTTAACATTAGTATGCATATTCAGAAAGCAGTAAATCCACTACACATGACTTCGGCACAGTAGGTAGGATCTTATTATTAAGAACTTAGTTTACATATTAGTCTTAAGATATGTGTCCTCTTGTTTGTGATAACCCTTGCATGTTTTAGTCTTTGGTGTATATGAAAGTTATGATTTTTTCATAAACTCAAATGATATATTAGTTGACTCGGTATAATCAGATCCAATGCATATGTATTTGGAAGCAAACCTGATTGTGAAACAAACTAATTGAAGTTAGAGTTGGTACTGACTCGGTTAGCTTCTAGAATGAAAGTTGGTAGATCCAAGTTTTTATATCTAGCCAACAAATATAATAACAATATGATGTGAGCATTTCTTAACCCTGAGTATCAAATTAGTTGGTAACATTATGACTGGTATTTAAGTAGTATGCATTCTTCATGCTCCATGCATCCTAACTTGACTATTTTCATCGCTGTTTATCTTAGCTTCGAACCTCCATCCAATGTTACAAGACAGATGTCATTTTTTTAGATTTTCTTCAAGTCCTTATCCATGGGGACCTTGTGATTCTTTCAATTTCTTACCCTGTCCAATTATGGACCTCTCTCTTGTTGATCAATATTTTCTAGCACAAAATTTATCACAAAAGTACAATGTTAAGTCTTTAAATGCTTGAACTGTTACTGCTCAGGGATAAGTGAGTTATTTGATATTGCAATAATGTTTATAATGAATGTTATTTGCAATCAGGAACATACTTTTAGCCTTTTCTCCCTTGGCTCATGGAGCAAGGTAAGTTATAGGTGTAAATTTCATGAGGGAGAAGGATATGTGATGAATTATCTTCGCTTTTCATCTTAGGACAAGACAAGTAAATTATTAAGTTTCTGATTAGATAGTGGACATAGTTTGTCTTTTCTTTTACTCTAGGAATAAAGCAAGAAAAAGGTAGAAATCTTCTTTTGGAGACGAATTTAGTTTAACTCCTCCATCTTTTAACTTTTGGAACCAGGAAAATAAAAGGTAGAAATCTGATTTGGCCAATGGATATATTTCAAATAGTGTCTCCTTTTGCTCTATGATCAAGGTAGAAGGTAAAGTTTCAAGTAAAAGTCTTATTTTAAAGGGTCATCTCTTCTTTAGCTCCTTAGGCCAGGTAAATTTACAAATAGACCTAGAAATAGAATTAAAGCGACTGTCATATCTTTCTTCGTATTACTTTTTGCTCCTTGAACAAAGTTTATAGGTAAAAGTCTAATTTGGGTGATGGACGTACCATAGGTATCTTTAGTCGTCTCTCCTTTTATACTTCAAGCAAGAAAAGAATTTTTTTTTATAGAAATCTGACTATATATTTTGATCCTTTGCTCTCTATAGAATGCCTTTCGGGGAGGGTAATCATGTCGAAAATTTGGTATGTCTAATGAAAGGCCAGGTCGATTTCTGGCCTTTCATTAGAAGGGGCTATGGTTTGATCCCAAGTATGAGGTTGAAATTTATTTCTATTTTTGCACGATATTGTGTTGATATTTATCCATATTGACTCATTAGGGGTAATTTGAATGAATTACCAGCAATCGTGTCACCTGGTGGGCCGGGAAGTCGGGGAAAACTCGCTGGTAAAGAGACTGATGTCTCGCCAGGTAAATCCTGAACTGCAGATTAGCAGTTAGGTTCCGACTTCTTTTATGGCTTCTGGCGGCATGGTTGGAATCGACCTGGCCTTTCATTAGAAGGGGCTAGGATTTGATCGCAAGTATGAGGTAGAAATTTATTTCTATTTAAGCACGATATTGTGTTGATATTTATCTATCTATCTATCTATCTATATATATATATATATATATATATATATATATATATATTATTTATATATATATATATATATATGTGTGTGTGTGTGTGTGTACATTTAAACTGAACTGAGAACTTGGGCTTATTAGGGGATTTCCTTATGAAACAGATTAGGAAATTTGATTTTGTGTTTATCAAGGTTTTTTCATACGTGTATGAGTACCGTTTATAAGTTACTGCAGAGTCATTGCCTATCTAACTAAACCAATGTTGGCCATCGTTGTACTTTCAACTCCCCCTTAGCACCAGATTCACATTTGTAACCTTTGCAGCGTAACAAGCAGCCAACAACAGCAGCAGCAGCAGCAACATCAACAGCAGCAACAACAACAGCACCATCTCCTCCACCACCATCCTCAACAACAGCAGCAGCAGCAGCAGCAGCAACAGCAACAACCCTTGCAGCAAAGTTCCCAGCACGAGATTTTCCAGCACCACCACCGTCCTCTACAGCAGCAGCAGCAGCATCACCACCACCAGCTCTACAGGCGCCACGACCTCACCCGAAACCACGTGGTGTCCACTGAAAGGCTAGAGACTGTGCTTTCGGATATCCCAGCTCCCCCACCTCAAAGAAAGCGGAGCTACGAGTATAGATCACCCGATAGCCCCCTGGAAGGACTTCTTAGGTGCATGTAACCACGGTGGTTGTTTCTCCTCGTGGGGGCCAGGGAAGACGTTTCCCGCTTTGTTGTCGCTCTGAATTGCTCTCTCTCCCTCTCCTTTAGTCATTATCACATGCCATCAAAGGAAGTCAGAACGTTTGACGTTGCACTAGCAACGCATTCAAATTTAAAGCAACAGTATATGGATAGTTTTCTCAAATGTAGATTTACTCAAATTTTCCAATCTTAGTGCTTAGATTTTCCGTAGAAGGATCAAAAATTCTTTTGAAAACTGGGAGATTTAAATTGCTTAAAATTGTTTCATTTTTCAATTTTAGTTTAGATTTTATTTATTGAAGAGAGATCTTATCAGGATTTAAAAATAAATGGAATGCTGCTTCTTAAAACGAGTTCTTAAATTGTTTTTGTCTTGCACACTAGAGCTAATAGCGCTTACTCTTAGACTTCTTCAGATGCTATTATGTAGTTTTTGCAGCATGATAGCCTACAATCGCTCTTTTTTATTTTCAATTTTTTTAGTACAGTGAACTTAATAATTCAGTAGAAAAGGAAAAATACTGTTTGATTTTATTATCTATTTCATGTTAATAAATCTATTGGTCTAATTAGTGCTCATAGATGCGTATAGCGTTTATTATTTTATGATCTTTCAAAATTACGCGCCTGTGAATGACAGATTTCCAGCTAGAACAAGCTTCCATTGTCAAAGGAGTGACTAGGCATTATAGATGCACATTTACGCGAAGCTTCCACGGCCCCCATGATCTTTCACTGCTAGCATACTTCTAGTATTTCTGCCACTTTTATGGCTACTTTCATTACAGTCTAAGAAGTTAGTGGCAGGCATTAACTTGTTATAGTGCTTATGAGAAAAAGATAGAAATATTCGTGGCACGGATGCCCCCCTTAATTTACAGCTTCAATTACCTATGATCATTGATTATTGAATAAGGAAATTCATAAAATCCATAAACACTAAATGTTCGATTTTGAATTTCTTGCGCGGCTGACGTCTTGAAAAGCTTTCCAAGTAATCCTCTGGTACACCCCAGTTGTTACACTCCCACCATGCTTATCACGTGATGCATTAGTCAATTGCTACCATCTAAGGGGCAAACTGTTGTAACCTCACTTGAATGATTTCTTTGGATAAGTGTTCATTTGACAAATGTACACGGAGTAGGAGTTCCAAAGTCCAAGAGCAGTTGTGATGGCAGGCAAAAGAACTCGTGTGATGTTGCTTCTCTAACGTCAGAAAAAAAAAATATGTAAAAGAGAAAGGTTGTTCAACTTAATTACCCAAGGTTTCATAATGTCCAATAAGATAGAAGCTTTCATTTTATGAATAGATGCTTCTGCTCTTTCAATACCCAACACTTGGCCCGTGCTAATTGATAACTAATTAGTGAAGATAGATAAGTCTTTAAATTCATAAGTAGAAATTAGCGTAAAATGTGCTGCGGTGGACAGCCTTAGCCCATACTATACGAAGATTTTGCGAAAATTATCTGCCGGACAATTAACGGGAAATCATGTACAGATATGAGCTCATAAATTTACATGTATCTGGAAAATCTGTAACTGCTAATATAGACTACTCTCAGATTACCAAAGAAAAAGTGAAGAAGTTAAGGAGGATAAATACCATCCAAAATTTATTTAGCTATGAAGAATTTAATAGGCTCTGTCTTGAAGGAAAATGTCAAATTAAACCTCCACTCTTGAAAGTAGAATTCATGCAAATGGGTTCAAGTTACAAAAAGATAGATTCAAGTTAGTACCATGTGACATTGCTAATAGTCATATAAGGTAAGGTGGTATGAACAGGGTTAACTACCCATACACCCTTAAGAACAATGTGAAGAGCAATCAAGACTGGTCAGTCGGCACAAAATGCAAGTATGGGTCACTGTTTGAAGGATGGTTTCACAATTTTAATGAAATGTTTGGAGTTGTAGGTCTTATTATTGACAATGCATCTGGCCACCCTTAACATGACCGTATTACTGCAGCCTCTTTACCAGGGTATGATCTGGCGTGTTAAGGCCCTGAATACCCTCTGGTGTTTGATCTCATCTGAAGAGTAGTTTGTATGGACTCTAGCACTGAAATAATAGAATAATGGAAATTTTTCACCTTTACAAATGTAGTGGCATAGCTAGTCTGTCATGGATGAATTAGGATGCCAGAGAACTTCAAATCATTCATTCATGGATGAATTAAAAACTGGTGTTGGTCAGTGCATACACACAGTCTCACTGATGCTGTGAATGGCTTTTGACTTCCCAGATATTTATGGGGAAGTTCAGAACATTTTCTGGATTCAAGAGAGTCGACTGAGAAGAGTTTGTCAACATGATTGATAAGGCAATGGGAGATTGCATTACAGGTCAAAAAAGCAAAGGACAAACATAATGTACAAAGTGGACATTTAAGAAATATGGAATTGTTTCAGATTGCACAAAATCTTTCAAGACAAAACTGCAGCATAACACGTCTTTTGATTTATCTCTTTATGATCATCCTCATCGTATTGTCCCAAAAAGACCAATGAAGAAGAATGAAAATTACCCCATAGAATATTTGTATAGAGAGAACATGAGAGCACTAGTACATCGTACTATACTTATACTTGAGTAAATCTTGGATGCATTCCAACAAAGGTCCAAGGAGGGTGTAGATAAGGGAATAGATTGGCTAAACTACACCCAAAGCCTAGTAGTGCACTGTTAACAAGAAATACTGCCACTGACTTCATTTTGAATGATTGTTTTATTGATTAGTGATCATAGATCGGGTCACAAGACATTTGTTATATTGTGTACTATATTTTAACCTGTCCTTCCCTCTCCTGTATTTTGCTCCTCCAGATGCTTGGTGAGTGACCCTTTCCTATAGAATGCGGTGAGTGGCTAAGACAACATCGTATAGTTGTGGCTTGTTTTAATTGCGTCCCTGGTGTATACACGAAATCTCTCGGGATATTCGCTCCAGGGGAAAGAACCTTGTGATACTTCTTAGGTTAAATTCTTAGGTACATCACTGGAAGAAATATCCCAAGTAGAAAGCTGTCTTAGAGGAACTTCCATCAGGACGACATGGCTTTCTCACCCAAAATAGATTTTTCCTATGTCAAAATCTCTTTTCTTTATTTTCTTTTTTTTCTTTTTGAGCCAATACAAAAATAACATTTCCTCCAATACAGGATTTAGTTTTTTCTGTTTTTCCGGCTAGGGTTGTAGCCTAGCTATTAGTAATGATAATATCATCTGTATACACTTTTATTATTCATCCAAAAATTATTTTTACATAGGAACATGCAATAGAACATATGCATAAAATTCCACGTTATACTATTTCCCGAATGATTCAACACCCATTACATTTTAATAACATTGTTGGGTCAATGAAATATGTTGCATAATTTAAGGCCTATATTTCTTAGCATCCCTTTTTTTGGTTTTTAGATAATATAATAAATAGAACTGTATTAAGGACCAATGCCATTTTTTCAAATCGCTAAGGGCCATATCATGCGTTGTCTTAGCCACTGCATACTTCGGATTCATCAATTATGATAGTGTGTTATATTTCTCCATTTTGATTGTGTAATGTAATGTGTAAGTATGTAAGTATGCTCGCAAATGAGTACTTTTTTTGTCATATTAGATAAAGGTTTGCTTGGTTGTTGAATTTAGTAGTGACATGATCATGTTGTTAGAAGTATATAGTGAAGTTATAAATTCCTAAATTGGTTCATCTTACTTCGAATTGTGTTGATGATCAAACAGTGTATAGATCACTGAAATTTTGCCCTTTGATATTAAACCAGACCTGCCATTTACCCATATGGTTAGGGAATAAGAGTTGAATACTGTACATTGAAATTTTCATAATTTCCTTTTGGGCACATACTGAAAGCCAACTTGTGTAACCCTTTCAAATTTCTCAATCTTAATACACTAGAATCTCTTCTTCGTCGAGCTTTGCAATAAGTTCTGATATGATTTCTCATTTCCAGTTACTCGTACTATTCATATTTTAAACTTTTTACATCCTTGTTATCCTTACCTCTATAACATTAATACTAAGATGTTTCTCTAAACCTTTTTTTGTATAGCTAGGGAAGTTATATACTATATGATCGTATCCTAAATATAAATCTATTGACCTTAATTTAGTTGATAATTATAATTATATTTTCTTATTTTCCATTACACAACATTACAACCACAATTATTTTTCAATAAATGAAGTTCTCATTCATTTCTTGCAATCCAGAACAACATAGCCTGATGAGACCACTATTTTAACCCCTAATTAATATAAATTTTAATATTTTGTGTATTATCTATTTCTTGACAATTACTTTTGATTACTGTACTACTGAATTTTCCCGATTCTTTCATGTAACATTTTTTTCAAGGACTTTAACATCCTTAGATTTCAGATGCGCTATCATTAGAATGTTTTTATAGATATTGAATTTGACATAGATAACTCATTATTCATTTCTGCATTGCCTAAAGGCTTACTGGTAGTCCCTTTTTTCAAATTTCTTGAAAATTCCAACTCAAAATTTATACGGATGAAGTAGTCCTCCGTATTTAGTTTTTGTCTCTAGTCATGTACTTCCTGATATGTAAGACTTCACACATTTAAGTTTTGCCTATTCCAGGTTTATGCAAGTAAATATACTCAAAATCCCAAAGAATTCTAAAGATATTCTAAGATAGGATTTTCTCAAAATATATTTCACTGCTTTTTACCGTTCTGGCTTAGAAAACGTTAGCATATGCAACAAATACTAATATACAACGAGTATAAAGTTGATTATTTTACTTTAAAATTAACTCTGTATCTACAAAGTCTTGAATTCTGTCAATTTTGTTTTTCGTACAGTATTCAATTCTCTCTAAGTTGTTGTTAATAAAGATTGATCCCTTATAAGTAATAAATTCATTTTTAATTTTCAGATGTCACATCACTATTACATAGTAACAATCTTTAAATATTTTTCTCAATTTCTACAGTACCCTTTTTCTATTGCCTTGAATTACAAGAACCTTTTGAATTTTTTATAAAATACATTATAATTTCTACAGTAACCCTCTTTCTATTGTCTTGAATTACAAAAACCTTGATTATTCAATTGAATTTTTTATAAAATACGTTATAATTTCTACAGTAACAATTATTCTGTTGACTTGAATTACAAGAACCTTAATTATTCAATTGGATTTTTTATAAAATACATTATAATTTCTACAGTACCCTCTTTCTATTGCCTTGAATTACAAGAACTTTAATTATTCTATTGAATTTTTTATAAAATACATTATAATTTCTACAGTACCCTCTTTCTTTTGTCTTGAATTACAAGAACCTTATTTATTCTATTGAATTTTTTATAAAATACATTATAATTTTTACAGTACCCTCTTTCTATTGCCTTGAATTACAAGAACCTTAATTATTCGACTGATTTTATTTAATAAAATACATTATTTTATAGCATTCTCAAATACACATCCACTGAACTGTTTTAATAAGGACTAGAAACCAGCTCAGTTGAGCATTTATAAACATTAGTATCTTGATGTCGACGTTTTCAAGAATTTGAAAATATTCACATGAGCAATGAATACAGTTGCAGCATTTCAAAATGTCCTAACATTACCATTTGCTAGCTACCTATTACTGATTATATATTATGGAGATATGTTTAAAAACATATGACTGGCCTAATGTTTTATTTCAGAAAAGGAACATGACAGTAATTACTCCCGTGTGAAACTTTGTAATTCGAAAATGTATGATCCATGTTCATTCCTATGAATAGGAAATGGTTGAGGTTATATCTAGTTTTTCCGTTCGTTTGTTTGTTTGTTTTCCTGTTTTAGTTCATATTGTGATTTATGTTGTGGTATTTGCAATGTATGATTTGAGGGGGATCCGGGTGTTTGGTTTTAAAGCATTTGTTGTGTAGCAGGTGTTTGTATACGTTTGCACGTGCGACATCTGTTAAATCATGTCTTTTATGGCTTACATCTCTTTAAAAAAAACTATTGTTTTTTATGCTCCTACAAGGAATGCATCATTTATTCAATTATTTTCTTTTTCCTGATAATGCTTGTTATTTTTTATATAGGCTAATTAAAACTCATGACAGCCGGTTCAATTCTGTTTTAAATCATTTTCTTATAGTTTTTGTGGAAGGGAATTATTTTCACGTGCCTTAAATCATTTTAATTTTCAGAGATTTGAAAAGAATTTTTGACTTGTTTGTTACCTTTCATTTTCATTGGTTGACTATACCTATAGTTATTATCAATCAACTAATTTTTTTCATTATGTAAACAAAAGACTTTATTTTCTATTTATAAGGTTAACAAGTTGTCAATATATGTAATTGTTAAACATTTAGATTTTATAGCTCATACAGTATAATATAATTTAATGGATAAACTATTCGTTTGTAAATAATGAGTAATTATGCTCACCATTTCAGTTGTAAATTTAGCCTCCAAAGTCAGATAGAATAATTGCCTCTCTCTATTTCAGGCCAGCAGTATCAAATGAAATAGCCGAGATAGAAACGGTCCTATAGATGCAGTTTATTGCATTTTCTGATGAGAAGAAGCCACGTCTCCGATACAGGCGTAAGCACAGTACGAACGTTGGTTTTGCCTCCTAGGAAAAGAAACTTGAACCTTTCTCAATAGTTTATGGAGGGACTTGAAGCTCTTTGAGTCTCCGATGTATCGGTACTTCTACCAAGACTGCCTCCTTTTATGCCGTGTCTCGCTATTTCTTTCTGGCCATTCCTGAAACGTCAGTTTCAGGAATGTCGAATTGACTGTCTCCACAAAGTCAATCCTGTCTTATAAGACTCAGGTTGACAGATAAGCATATTGGTTGACAGTATCATGTACGTAGCACCAAACTGCCTGTTAATACTGTACAGACAAAGAAACCTCATGGATGTCCTGACTATTTGAATAAGCTTACAGAAACTATTGAATGCTATTTAAAGATATGTATATGGATATGCACATATGTAACAAACAGGAACAATGCTCTCCTAAACTAGCCTTTAAAGCTTGGCTACTTTATGAAGTTTTTCCTTTTATGATTCATTGCAGTATTTTTATAGGATATGAAGATCAGAAGCTAATTCCATTTAATTATACAGTAATCACCGTTTCTTAGGAACAATTCAAATTTTACCATTTTACCTGGATTTTATATAAGTTTTATGGCATCTCCTAAGTTACATGGTAACAAAATTAATTGGTAACTTTTGAGATTGGCTCGACAAAGATGTTATGAGGCAAAGTTATTAACTTAGTTGTATTTTTACCGTACATTTGCCTATACAATAGTAAATTTAGTACTGTATTTTTATTTTATTGCAGTGTTTGCCAACAATATTGGACCGTACAGTATTTTGAATTTTGAAGAGTCTTATCAGTTTGACTTTATTGGAGTTGACTTGTTTTATTATTTTTTTAATTAACTAAGTGGGCCAAGTTACAGTATTCATTTTGATTTTATAGTTAAAATGTATGTTAGTGTCGAGAACAATCTTATGAAAACAAATTAGCTCTGCATTTTGGGGTTACAATTATTTTATAGTTTGCCTAGCAAATCATCAAAATTAATAATTTCTAATTATGGTAATTTTATGTAAGTTATGAATATTTACTACTAAGCCTAAGTGATACACTTAATAGAGAACTTTGTTTGAGGAAGAAGTCCTTTATTTTGCTTGCACTTTAGACTAATGGTCACTATGAATATTTCTTTATATATTTTCTACCTTGATTATTTACAAACTAACAACTTTCTAATCAATCGTCGTTTAGATACATAAAATGAAGTATTTTAGGCCACAACTTATTAGATTGAAAAACAGTGTGTATGCTAATTGAGCATCCCTTACTTTCAGAATTGATATTCCTGTTTTTTGCATGTGTACATACTACACATACATATATAAACATGTGAGTGACTCATTCTTACTTCAATGTGCATTTCTGACCAGAATGGGGTAACATGTTTTACGTATATTTAATAGAATGAAGGTATGGTTTATACTGTATGTTGTCATTATGGTATGCTGAAGAATTGTTCTCTTATAAAAAATGGTTTACTACTGTACTCATTATCTTGAAAAGTCGTGAATTCAAATTCAATACATGGTTGTTGATTCAAGGGATCGTGGTTGTGATGGAGTAATTAACTGACAGGGTTGTATGAAAGGAAACTCTTGCAATATGTACCACCCGTGTGTCACACGAGCGTACATAGTAACGACATTTCTTTTTTGTATATATTAGCCTTTGTATCTTCCCTCTCCCCTCGCACTGACAGCAACTTGTTTTAACCTGTCTGCCTACTTCATTGTTAACTGTTAACAGAACCGTTTGCCGGCCAGCGATACTGGTCACTCCGGGGTCACAAATGTGATGGGCCAAGAGTAGGTTGTGACTCAAAGATTTCCGGGAAGCTGTCCTCGGGGTGAACAGTATCGCTCTTTGGCAACCGGTTCTGTTAACAGTTAACAATGAAGTAGGCAGACAGGTTAAAACGAGTTGCTGTCAGTGCAAGGGGAGAGGGAAGATACAAAGGCTAATATATACAAAAAAAAGAGAAATATCGTTACTATGTACGATCGTGTGACACACGGGTGGTACAAATGCTTTGGGCCTGAATTTTATTACAGAACCTAAGCGATTGAAGGCAAGACCAACCTAACCTAAATCTAAAGAATAATCAAGTAATGTTCAAACCTTATTTTTTGAATTTGCAATAACTATTACATTTATGTAAGTCCTTGAATTCAAAGCTATCATTCCTGTATCCACTTCCAAAGGTCTTTTGATAATTCTAATGAAAATTACACATTCTATTCTATCAATTAAAAATAGAAAGGATTCACAACCTTCGAACACACTGTGTAAGAGTTTAGCACAAAACTCAAGGCACTTCCCCAATTTTGGGGGTTAGCCAACATCAAACAAAGAAACAAAAGGGGTCCTTTGCTCTCTCCGCTCCTCCCAGCCTGACGAGGGATTCAGCCGAGTTTGGCTTGTACAAAACTCATTGATATGGTTAAATGATTCTATGGACCTTGAAAAAAAAGCTATATTCATATACAGCATAGTACTCTAACAGACTTTTGACTGTTGTTTTGAGTAGAATTTCCTACTTGGGATATTCCAGCATTCCCCCTAAAAGGTAAATACGATCCTCCTCATGCAGAGACAAGAGAACCTCGCTCCTCTGTTTAGTTTCCGCAGTAGTAATGCAGTACAAGCTTTGTGTGTCCCAGTAGCTTAGATGACAAGTGTTGGTGTTACTATTGACTGCTCTTGTTTCTTTGCATGAAGATGTAAAGGACACTGCCTTTCACCTTGCCTCTGTCAGCCTTATCACTCTAAAATGGCTGGGAGTAAAATTAGCAACTGAAAACAAAATCTATAATGAGAACAAATGACATAAAATGGTTTGGTTTGATATCTTGAATATTATGAAATCGCTAAGCTACTCTTTACAAAACTATCACAGTGATAGTTTTAAGTTCCCTGTCAACTTTCATAAGATGATATGATTTGAAAGTGCTTGTATTATATGACCAGAGGTATATGACAACTTGAAATTTTTGGTTCAGGAAAACTTCCAAATTACATTTTGGTCGACATAATAACTAGCTGTGCTAAAGAATCCTCATTGCAAACTGTAGATAATTAGGCCTAATGTCATAACAGAGCAGCAAACGTAGGACACTTTTCTTTATCGGTGATTTTGAAATTCAATACAGACTTACGTGATACCCTCTTCTTGTAAACTTTGTGAAATGCCAATATCAGAACTCAGAGAGAACAGGAAAAAAACAGAAGCCATTTCAGAAATGTGCAGTTGTTTGTAGTCTAGGCTACAACCTCAAACTAATGCGCGAACTTAATCAACATGAATATCAGTGTAGGGAAAATCTATATTGTTGACATTTGATGTGTCTGTTGAAAAATTATGTACTGGTTTGTATCAGCACATCTTGCCAGCTGTGTTGACATTTGATGTGTCTGTTGAAGAATTATGTACTAGTTTGTATCAGCATAACATGCCAGCTATGTTTGATGTATCTGTTGAAGAATCATTCTTAATATTGAACTACCAAATTATTGGGGTAATTGGGCCAACCAAAAAGAGAAAAATTCTTGTACAACTGTGTCCATTATGAAATCCTGAAACTACCATTTTGTTAAAAGCCATTCTATTCATAATATCAAAATGTTAGTTAACCTGTCTCTGCTAACAAAGCCCCAGTTGCTCGCTTAAAGAATCCAGGTAATTCTAGAAAATGAATTGTACTGATTATTATTATTATTATTATTATTATTATTATTATTATTATTATTACTACTTGCTAAGCTACAACCCTAGTTGGAAAAGCAGAATGCCATAAGCCCAGGGGCTCTAACAGGGAAAATAGCCCAGTGAGGAAAGGAAACAAGGAAAAATAGAATTTTTAAGAGGAGTAACTACATTAAAATAAATGTGTCCTTTATAAACTGTAAAATCTTTGCGATATTATTATGGCTAAAACCACCACAACCAGTTTAGCCACTTGACCTTTGGACGAGTTTTGGAAATGGAAATATCAAGGAGGTGTTTTGCCTTTTCAGACTTAATTAAAGGAAGTGGCATACTCAGTAAAATGTAATTCATTGGCTCACAGTGTAGGTGATTGCACCACATCTGCTAAATTTTTCTTAAAGAGATCATTGCACAATCAATGTTGAATATTTACTCGAGATGCGTTTTGAGACTGGTAGGTTTTTCTCAGGCACCATTTCTAAGCACCTTTGTGAGGTGGAAAAAAAACTTGGAGTTTCTTAAGTTTTTTAAAACTCCAGGAGTGTGTGCATGGGAGTTAACGTTTACAGCTATCCATCACTTTTAGTAAGAATGCCAATAATATAACTGGAAACTGTAAATAGTTATTGTAAAAATGCTCTTGTAAATATGAATGTATATATACCTGTATAATTGAAGGCAACATTTTTCATTGATGTGTGAGATATAAAAATGAATATATTACTGTTCGTTCACCACCAAGTATTAACTACAGTATTCTAGAACAGCTATAGATGTATATAACTTTGCTAAAATCATTGAGTGAAGAAAATGTGATTAGTTTTATATATCAAAACAATAATGTGCTGTGAAAATATTTTATATGAAAAAAAAAGAGGGGGACTTTTATTAGAAAAATTATGATCTTGCATCTATCGACATGAGAAGCTTTGACCCGAAAATCAGATATTTTTAACGGCAGTTAGCAAAGTGTTTTGAAAGTCTGTACTGTAACTATAAATTTTACCTAAAAATCAGAATGTAAATCTAAAAAAAACATATTTGAGTGACTAACAGAATTTGTAGAAGGAAGATATCTCTTTAAAATAGATGAACTTTTATCTAATATCTTTCCATTTGGCTTATTTTTTATCACAAACCGTCCGATTCTTAATTGAATATGAAAACATTTCAGGCTGAAGCTATTTGCCTCTACACTACTGAATTATGTAGAGCCAACATCCTAGAACTTTAAAAGTTGCTTCCTTCACTGCTTGCACTTGAAATATGCTTGTTTCATAACAAACTTAATTACTTGTATTGCCCATTTTGTTGGTCATTAAGGATCCCAGACAAAGTTTAAGTGCATTGAATTCCTTAAATACAAGGTGCATTAGTTTTTATATATATCAATGAGTATACTAAACAACAGGTGTTTGAGAACAGGGACACTTGTATCTAAAAGTTATTGGGGTAAAATATATAAAGACACCTACATTTCATTTTAATATACAGTATATGGATGAAACTATATTGTTGTAGTGTCGACTTTTTAACTAAAGATAAAGCTGTGAAAGTTATAAGAAACATGCGGAATCTTAAATGTAGAAAACTCTGGTTAAGCTTAAATTCTGAAACAAGTTCACTAATTTGTGTAAGTAATTAGTTTCAAGGTCTATAATGATCAGCCTGTTAGTGAAATTAGTTTTTCATGTACGAACATTTTGCATTTAAGATATGTATATATTTCCAAATGAAAAGTTATCATTTTTCAAGGAATACTGTGAAATATACAGTGTATAGTGCATATTGCATGTTAATAGTCAATGGCATACACTGTAAATGGTAGTGTTTAGGGTGTTGGTTAATGTATTGTTGTTGTATAGACAAATATTATATACAGTACATGAATCAAGAAATTTAATAACAGTTGATTAATTCGTATGTAAAGAGCTATATTGATAATTAACTTCTGCATGCTCTTGCATAGGCAAAATGATTTTGTACTCTGCATTTCAGTTTTGAGTTTGTAATATGTAATATTTGTAATATTGATTGGCGTTGGCTTAGAAAAGTTGATTTTCTTATCTGTCACTGATGTAAAATGAAGGATAAAAATATTATTCATCAATGTTTTGTAAATTAAAAGGTCTCTTCAATCACGAACTAGGACCTGTTTTTTGTGTTGTGTAAAATTTATGTGTGTATGATAAGATATTGATACCTAACCTGTGTTCAATAATGATTTAAGTGAAAAAAATAGTTAACCAATTCTATCCTTTCAGTGTGTCATTGTATGAGTAAGAATCTTCCTATTTAGAAATAATTGGATCTTTGTTCTTTGTGTAAAATTCATCAGTTAACCTATTGTGTCTCTGCCATGCCATTGTTTCGTCATATTTTCTCTAAAGATAATGATAAAATGGAAATGGTGAAAAATTTATATTGATATTAGGAATATCTTTGTATATTTAATTTTTTTTTTTTAATGGTTTTGCAACTCTCACCCTTCATTTTATCTTTTTCAATTTTCAAAATACTGTAATATCTATATACACAGTACTGAAACTTTCATTTTTTACAGGCTAATGTAACTTGATTCCATCTATATAAATTCATTCATCCTTTCTTGTTTTCTTAGATGGCTAGTATATTTTCAGGTTTACCATACCGTGATATATTTTCTTTAAAGTAATACGGTATTTGATGAATATTACTTTTTTTAGGAATTTCCACAGGAAGACTGCAAATAAACAATAAATGAAAACTTTGTGTGCACGCATAAAGGTACATACAGTATAAGTATGTTTATATGCACTCATACGTATGTAATAGATACAGGTCCAACATGCAAACATGATTTAAAGTATTGTATATACAAAAACAGGGTCAAAGCCCTAGTATTTCATATATAAGCAAATCTAGTTACTATTCCCTTACTTCGAATTCAGTGAAGGTTTGGCCTATCTGTTTAGGCACTACAGAATACAGTAACATAACAGCCATCTCAGGGGACTGCTGTCTACATCTTCAGTATATACTGTGAAGATTTTAACTTGACATAATTATTAATCTATTAGTCAGTTTACTTTAGTGCTGTCAAATATCCAAATGAGCTTAGGTCCAGATAATTTGTTTTAGATCATTATTATTATTTCTTGGTATAAAAATAGTAATTCTGGTTAGCATGAATTGCATTTCAGATTCAAACTCTGTGGTTTCAGGTCTATCCTCTGTGGTTTCAGGTCTATCCTCTGTGGTTTCAGGTATGTCCTCTATGGTTTCAGGTCTATCCTCTGTGGTTTCAGGTCTATCCTCTGTGGTCTCAGGTCTATCCTCTGTGGTTTCAGGTATGTCCTCTATGGTTTCGGGTGTATCCTCTATGGTTTCAGGTATATCCTCTGTGGTTTCAGGTATGTCCTTTATGGTTTCAGGTATATCCTCTATGGTTTCAGGTACTGTATATCTAATGCAGTTTGGTATTATATGCTGACTTATGAGGGGTAAAATAAAATTTTATTCAAAACTAACAAGTATCCAGACTATTAATACATTTTCTATTAACTTTTATTTCTTTTTGTAGTTGAAGGACATGTGATGTTAAAAATGAGAACATGGTGAACACACAGCAGTTTTTTGTAGTTGAAGGACAGGTGATGTTAGAAATGAGAACATGGTGAACACATAGGAGTTCCCTTTGATATGAGAAAAGGGCAAGATCAAAGATTAATATGAAGGGAGCCCTTTTTTGAAGTCAGTTATGTAGTATAGAATCTAAGAAAAGTTTTCCCCATTTTTATCTGGTACGGATGCCAGGAGAGACTTCATCCTAATCTATCGATGCTGGCGGTAGCCAAAGGATGTTTTCTGATTCCTTTATCCTCCAGTCTTTACGTGACCAAGGAACCAATTCCATATCCAAGTTAGCTAGAAAATACAACAAAGGCACTGATTTTTTTATCTAGAGATTGTAAAAGTTTTGTTAAGTTTTTTAATAAAACAAATGTTAAACCTTTCAGGTTTGTTACAACAAGTTACCTCTTGTCCCCAAAGTGTCGGGAAGTTGGAAACCAGTTCTGGATGTCTCGAATCTCAAAAATTTACAATTCTCATAAGATTTTCCATGGAAACACCCTCAAAGAAAGTCGATTAAATGCTTTTAATAGACCTTGGATTAGAGTTCTCTTGCTTGAGGGTACACTTGGGCACTCTGTTCCATCTTATTTCTATTCCTTTGGTTCAGTTTTTTAAGATTTTATAGTTAATACATGAAAGATCTAATTCAATGCTACTGTTCCTAAAAAAAATTCTTTTGGTTTTTTATTTCTCTTGTAGGTTGTGTATATCCTTGTTTCCATCCTCAATGGGATATTTTTTCCTGTTGGAGCCCTAGGGCTTATAACACTTGCTTTTCCAACTTGGGTTATAACTTAGCTTGAAAAAATAATAATGATAACAAAAGATGCGTACTTTACTACTTATGTCCATGTGAATTCAAAGAATTCATTCCTTTCGTCATTGGTTTGAAGGTTTACAAAGGAAAATGGATGTATTTTGGTCTTAGTATTATCCCTAAAGTGTTCACCAGGATAGTGGTCCCCATTTCCAAAAGTTAAAAAGCCCAGGACTCAGAGTTCTGTTATACCTGACAACTGGCTATTTTTGACATGCTTTGGAAAGGATACATATTTAACAGTTATAGTTGATCATGTTTCTGTAGGAGCTAGGGTTTCTGTAAAAGATTTTTCTATTGCCAATTCAAAAAATTCATTATTAGAGGATATTGATTAAGTTTTTTTTTTTTAGTTTTTTCTTCAGATAAGGTCTTAATCTTTCATTCTATTATTGAAAGTTCAAATGATTAAGTCTTGTCGGTTTGGATGTGGAGATAGTTTAACGGACCATGTCATCTCTGGGGGAAATTAGTTCCGATAGGTACCTTACCATAAGATATTTTCAGTTTCATCTCGATCTAAATCTGGAAAAGATTTTTAAGCTAGAAACACTCCCAATTCCAGTGATGAAGGACATAATTCTACTGCTAGGTTATTGGGAAGATCTCGATCGGTTATTCCAGGGAGTTTCTTTAAAGATGAAACCCTAGACTTCTTCAAAAGGATGGGAAAAAGCTCTAGATGCTGTAGGAATCGTCTCGATGTCAATTGATAAGGACATATTGCAATATTTAAGGCCCTTCAGAATCAGGAAACACTAGTGGTTGGTAGAAGAGGCCATAGCAATGTTTTCAAGCACCACGACAGCATTGGTATACATCTGGACAAGGGTTGGTTGCCAAGATCCAATCCGTGTACCAGATAGAAGAACTACTATCTAATTGGACAAATTTGAGATTAATAAATATTGCTCAGTTCATTGAGGGGAAATCAAACATCTGAGAAGATCATCTAAGTAAATAAAACATCAAATATGTCCAAAAGAATTGTCGCTACATCTACCAATAGAGTCGGCCACATACAGATATGTTTGCAACCTCTCAAAACAAATAGATGGTTTTTTAGTCACCATAAAAAGTAAAAGCCCCGTTGCCAGCCTGTTCAAACTTGGATCTTTACACCTTTCCACCTGTCGACATTATTCTACAGGTGATTGACAAATTCCGGAATTTTGTAAACAGTAGGATGGTGTTGATTGCTACAAGTTGCTGGCAATGGCTCGTAGTTCTGTGGTCTGTTATCAGACTGCTCAAAGGGTCGCCATGAAATCCAGTCCTTTTAGACAACCAATTACGGGTAATGCTCTAAATCCACCGTATCTTTGGAAGCAAATTACTTCAGAGTTTAGTCTACTAATAATATATATTTCAAAACAATGGAAAGTTTATTTTTATGTTATCTACTGTATGCAGGAATCTTTTAGTTACTAGAAATAGTGGTTATTATTATAATTTTATTTTTACGTCTCATTTTCTAATTTATGATCAGAGACTTAATTTCAGCCAATAAAGGTTTAAATCTATGCTGATTTCTGTGCGTGAACATACAAGATTATATTTTTCCTTATCAGGCATTTTAATTGTTTTTTAGGTCTGAATATGGAAAGACTTCCAAAAGTTATATATCGATATAATTTTGTGAATTTTGACAGCGTTACGCGGCATCCACACAATCAAACTTTGTATGACAAACTTTATCCGACGTGACATCAGAAATGGAGAAACAGCAGGCAAAGTTTTGTATAGGGTTTTCATATGATTATTGAAAGTAGGCCTACAGTATCAAGGCTCTGCTCATTGCTAGTTAAGAATGGAGGATGGGTTTAAAATACACATTAGGATCTGATTCTACATGATTAAAAGAAAAGAGTATTAATAGAAATCTTAAGAAATAGCTAGTAGAATATACCAAGAGCCTGGTTTAGTTGACAGGAATGAATAAAGGGAGGAGAAAAATTTATTTGCGTGAATATCCCACAACAACCAAACTCACTCTCGTAAAGGATAGTTGGCACAACAATGCTTTCAAACATGCCCACCTTTGATTCCCTACACAGTTCAAGTCCCTCCTCTATCTTTTACACCTTTCTGCGGTTATACGAGAATCATCTACTGTTATTTTTACTCTTAAATATATAAATCAATATACCATTTCCAGTTTTTTTTCATATTAACACACATTGCTTTTATTTACCAACTCAAACTTATTCATATAACTTTATTCTTGCTCACATTTACCCTAAACTTGTATCTCCTCTTGTAAATACTTTCAAACTCATAATTTCTACAATTTTTTTTCACTACAACAATCTGTATTTTATCATCTGTAAACATCAGTTATTCCACACTCCCTTCATGATCAATTTTTGTGAGCACCGTTGCATCTACATCCTCTCTGAAATCCCATATTACTACATCTATAAAGATATCTAACTACCATGAGGACAGGCTCGCCCTATACCATCTCTTGCTGCAAGTTACTTTTTATCAACTGAAACCCATCATCTTTATTAAATGGCATACTGTACTTTGTAAATTGAGGAGCCTACTGGTAATAAATTCCTTAATATTAAACCCATTTTTTGACTGGACTGTTCTTTATTCTAGAAAGAACTGAGTAATGAAATCTTATGTCATTTGCCAAGTGTTAAATTCAGTTGATTTTTATGTAACTCGGTCCAGGAATGAAAAACTCTTATAAACATATATAATTATCCAGTTTCAACTAACAACGAATATCAACTTCAAGACAAAGCCTTAAATCTTTTCATTGAAAATAATGTTATCCATCTACATTTTCATTTTATTCAGTCATTACGTTTAGAGAGTTGTAATATGTTAAATAAGATTTAAAAACTTGACTTCGTTTGGGTCATCCCTGCCGAAGACTAGAATGATGAGTTAGTAGTTTGGGTAAACTTATAGTACATTATATAATCTACACAGCCTCTCAAACATCATAAACTTACTTTGATTTATGTGTGTTACATACAGCTTTTTCCATTTACATTCCAACTTCCTATATAGATTTACTTGTACTGTATGTACCTTTGTGTGCATATAAATCTTCATGCACAATTGCACTTGAACTAACTTGATGATATGGTTATTTGTGAAGACATTAAAACTTTTGCCATCAATAATTAGACATGCTTATGATAAATTAAGACCTGCAAGTTCACTTGTGTACAATGCTACCTTATCTTCCACGTTAATTTTTATCGCTTGATTTTTAGCACAAAGTATTATAATCTATATTCTTCCCATATTCGCCTGTAATATGGTCAGCCCAGAATTCTCCCCACATTACAAATTGCAGTTATTGATGCTCAGGAAGAGTTTACTGATGTAACTTCATACTTGCGCTTTTCAAAGCGACACTTTCTAATACTATTTTATTTCAGTCCTCCATGATACATATGTGAGTATTGAATCCCACGTCAACTTATTAAGCCATGTGACTATTTGCTCAAATCAGCTAGTCTATTGAAGAGAAAAAAAAAAAAGAGTGCTCTTGAAACTTCTGAAAGAGCAGACCTCGTAGATTTTATAAGTCAGTCGTATATAGAGTCAAAGATGTAAGAAGGCTGTTATTCCGAATGCTGAAAATAGTGTTTTAGCATTTTCGAAAATTATATCTTAAGTCCTGTCATTATTTAACAGGTTTGCTTTGTATTCATCTATTATTTCTTAGTTTTAAATATTTTGTAGTAACTTCCAAGCTGTAAGTTATATTCTTGATGTAGAATAATCGATTAATTTTGCTCCATTACATATTTTAGATATATATATATATATATATATACACAGTATATATATATATATATATATATATATATATATATATATATATATATACAGTATGTATATATATATATATATATATATATATAAATTCACATTATATATATATGTATATATATAAATATAAATATATATATATATATATATATAAATTCACATTATATATATATGTATATATATAAATATAAATATATATATATATATATATATACTATATATATAATATACATACATATATATATATATATATATATATATATATATATATCATTATAAGCTCTGTAGTCTTCTTTTGCTGTTTGTATTTCTCATCATAAATGGAATGAAGCCTCTTCCATCATTTGACTGCTATTTGTATAACCTAAGGTATGTATATTAATACAATATGCTGTATGTCATTATGATAGTACATGCAGTTGAATGTATAAAGTATGTGTCTGTAAATAACAGAACTGTATTAATAAATCCTATTAAACATTTCAAGGTGAACTGTTATTATGAATAAAGACAGTATTATATTATTGATTGTGCTGTATATAAAAGTGTAATTTTTTGTTCTTAATTTGACATTAAAATACCAAAACTTTGAATTTTTTTTATATTGTAATTTGTAAACCCAATTACTGTTCAGTGATCATTTATTCAACTCTATACAAATATGTTCTTTATAATCAATTATCTTAAATTATAATGAAGATTATCTTATGACAATTTTATTCATTCACTTCTCTCTTGTAACAGGATTTATATAAGTGATTATGTAAAAAAATATTTCTGTCCAAAGATGATTATGATCATTCTCATAATGCTGTACTGAATAAGTCAATGTATAATGTGTAAGTAAAATAAAATGTATAGGTGCTTACATAATTCTCAGATGAATTGAGATGGAAATAACTGTATGCATAGTGAATGTATTTGGTACTAATAAGGCCTTGACAAAGTTTTGCTACTCGTTAGTAGTCTATGTATATACACGACCTGAACAGAGAGTAAAAAAAAAAATTCATGGGGATATATAATATATAACTACATGGTGTATGTGTATGTGTCATACAACCTTTATATAGGAGGGCTAGAGATGTGTATGAATGTATGATACCAGACAAAACTTCAATGTATCTGTAAATGCTTCTAACCAGTGGTTTCACCGCTTTAGTTGGCAAATAATACTCCTACTAGTAGTAACATATTATGTGCTCTGTGCTTCAGCCAACTTCAGAGAGGGACACGCCTTGGCAGGTTTCTAAGAGAAGAGGCTGAAGAAAAGATTATCTTTGAGAAGTTCCTCTCTTTTTATGCTGTTTTGAAATAGGATTCGCTTGATTTAAAGGCCTTCACGCTCGTGATGGTCCATCAAATCATTAGTAGGACTCCCAGGATTGAACCTCATTTCAGGTCCTTCGTGTCCTTCTCTGGAGGTGGTTTAGGGCAATGTTCTTAAATGGCAACTCCAGCTGCTATGTGTGTGTGTCCGTGGCGCGGTTGTGTCTGTATGTGTCTGTCTGTTCGCGTCTTGGGGAAGACAACGCTCACGCCTAAATATCAGTCTGTATTAAGTCAGACTTTTTGAGGCAAGTCTTAGTAATTCACTGCTCAGAAAGGCCAATCCCACGATATGATCATTTCATGTGTATTTACCTTTCTCCTTTTTTTTGTGTCTGTAAATTACACTTCACAAATGTCCCTTTATTTTTCACTTAATCATATGGTCCCATTGCACAAATTATATATACAAGAGCTTGTGTGGGTATACTCCTCATGCACATTTATACACGCAAATAAATATAAGTATCCTACATTTCTAACACAAATGTGTATATATTTTGACATGTTCAAGTGGTGGCCGATGTGGTAACGTCCCTAACTGGTGAATGCCAGACTGGGGTTCGAGTCTCGCTCAAACTCGTTAGTTTCTTCGGTTGCTGCAACCTCACCATCCTTGTGAGCTAAGGATGGGGGTTTTGGGGGAGCCTATTGGTCTATCTGCTGAGTCATCAGCAGCCATTACCTGGCCCTCCTTGGTCCTAGCTTGAGTGGAGATGGGGCTTGGGTGCTGATCATATGTATATATGGTCAGTGTCTATAGCATTGTCCTACTCGATAGGGCAATGTTACTGGCCCTTGTCTCTGCCATTCATGAGCGGCCTTTAAACCTTTAAACATACAAATACTATATTGCCCCAAATGTGTCAAAAAGGAAGGAATTTTTACAGTACTCTTAATTATTGTAATTTTATGTGTAACATTCAATCTACTGATCATAAGCTCTGGCAATGATTGCTTACATTACCTTAAACATATCTAGGATGTCCAAATATCCATGTGCATATATAAATTCCTTACCTATGTGCTCACCTCATCCTAAAGCACATTGCATATATGAAAATACGATATACCGTTCATTCATATATTCATAAACATTATAGATACATAAAGACTTATATTGTTCCCTATATGGTAATAAGAAACAAAAAAATCATATCTTAGTCTTTATCTACTATAACTATTCAAGTACTTAGTATTTCTTTTAGAAAAAGATCTTTTTGGAAAAATTTACAGTTTCTTATGTTACAAAATCATCTACAAGTTTAAATAATATAAGAATGTTTATATATATGATATACTGTATATTTACACTATGTATGAGCAGTGTGTCTTTAGGGGGAGGGATTGTGAAGCACGTAGATACACGTAGGCTACACACCGTATATGAAAATCCTTGCATAACATACTGTTTCTTTTTCCTATGTATGCATAGTACAGTATACGTATGCACTGAAATATGCACAAATACATGCAAACAAGTTACTTATACTCGCACACACATATTAGTAAAAGATTTCAAACTACCTGCCTTTGTACGAGTATCGTTGGGTTTGGTCTTAAGTAGGTTCCTCCTATTGCTTATACCAAACACCTCTTCTTGCTTAGAGGGTTTAAGGTCACGACCTGACCCTAAAAGTTTATGAAATATTAACTATTCTATTTTGAGTCTCAAAGTCTGTTTTTTTTTTTTTGGGGGGGGGGGGAATTACTGTAAATGACCGTGTTAGGCCTTAATTTTCGAAAACTAGTGCTTTGAATTTTTTTTTTTTTTTTGTGAATTTTACTTATGTTTTTTTTTCTTTTTACTTTTTAGCAAGGTAACTATTATTTGCATTTTGTTGATTTATATAGAGCTTGTAAGTAGTTTAGGATAGGCAAAATTTCAAGTGTAAATTAAGGAAGTACCAATATTGATAGCAGCAAAATACAGTATCTGTCTATGTAATATTGCTTTTATGTGGTAGTTCTTAATGTATTTATTATTTTTCTTAAATCGTAAATAATTGGCTTTGCTTATATCATTTGCTGCTCAACTGTTTTCATTTATAATAGACAATGTAATTTTGCATATGATATATATATGATTTTTATGATGTAAGAATTACCATTTAAGAAACTATATATATATATATATATATATATGTATGTATATATATATATATATATATATAATATAAATGTCAGAAGAATGTTTGGTATAAGTCATAGGAATTGTGTCTTTGTTGCTCTCAGCCTGTATGTGGTAGTCTTCATATGTACTAAGTGTTATTTAAGAACTGTATTTGTACTCAGATTCTGAATAAACTTCCTTAGGATAAAAAGAAAAAAAGAATCAATAGGCAATACTTTAATGAGGTCATATCCATATTGAGGAAAAAAAAATTCAGAATTGTTTTATGTGTTCTTGCGTTCATGGTTTGAATACAGTTCTTTACATTCTTACTTTGCACAATTTCCAATGATGTTTAGAGAGCTGTTTTTTTGAAGACTTTCCGTGTACGGGCTGAGATATTAGAAGCAAAATATTGCTTAATTTCTGTCCAATGTTGCAGAACTTCAGGTACAAATAAATTGATACTGTGGTTTACTAGAACTAATGATTATACTATCCACTTTCAACTCTTTCCAAACCATGGAGCCTTCAAAATTTATTACATCAAATTAAAGAAAAAAACTGTTTAAATAAGGAGCATCAGTCCATTTATTTTGCCTGCAAGTCACTTTAAGATACAGTAATTATGATTATATTACAAATAATAATTATAATAAATTTAATCTTCTTTTACTAATATGTCCATATTATGAGACTGAGATGTCATCCATGTCGGTGTTCCAATAATAATTTCTGTGTCGGGGTCCCAAGAGGTGGCAACGAAAGCGTGTTATTGTTGTTGTTATTTTTATATGGTCTGTTGTTGTACGTGAAGTTTATAACAATAAAAGTATTCTTGTGTATTGATTAGAGTTTTATTCTTCTCCTTGCTTAGCTCCGGAATTTGATTATACAATATAACCTGTTTTAGAGTAATGGATTATTAGCATACACATTCAAGTTAGTGTACAGCATTGTATTGGTTTGCTATCAAAATTTATCCTCTACGCAGTTTTTATGTTGACAAGTGCTATTGAAACTAACAACCGATGAGTAATCACTCGCACAGTACCCATACGCCACGTATACAGTATTTACAGGCTTTTCACTCCAATGCACTTCACTTTGGCTTGTTCGCCTCCAGCCCACTTTCTAAGAGCCTAACTTTTCCACTCTCTAAGTAGTCTTAGTAGAAGAGTCAAGTTTTGTACATATGTGACTGTGTGTTCTTTGTCGAGTTGTGATCACTATTGCTAGTCATGAAGACATTTTGTGGTGCGTTGTAATGTTTACAGTATTGTATAGTCTGGTGACAATGGGCCCCAAGATGATTGAGAAGAAAGAAACGGTTACTCGAGAAGTAAAAAATTAAATTTTCCTGAAGCATAGACAATGTATGTATATAACCAACATGCAGAAATTTCACATTCTTACCACAACAACCATTATTGGCAGTTACAATTTTCAACAAGAAAGAAGATATCAAAACATTTGACGATGTGAGAAGCTGGTGCCAACATTCATGAATCAACAACAGGCTCTTGACCTTGAAATGTTTCTGCTTATTTGGTTTGACGAGAAGCAGTCAGCAAGTGATTAAATGCAGAATAAATTCTAAATGTGGTTTCACTTTTGGGGGCCATAGCAATTGGGCAACTGCTTTTGAGGATGGCAGTATAGGTGCTCAATTTGCCATTTCTTCTCGGAAATACATGCTCACGTTATAGATTACTGCCTTAGCTTGCCTGTGAAGGTGGCCATATGGTGAGCTTGAAGCACGGGAACGGACCGTAGTGAGAATGTGTGCCACATTGTGAAGAAGCAATAGCTGGCATATGAGGGTGCTATTTAGGAGAGGGGAACCTTTATGCAGAAAACATGCCTTGACTTTTACCTCATTGGTTTGGTATGAAACAGAAGTTTGAATAATTTTGGATATAATTTCGGAAATCCAGCATACAAATTTATACAGAAACAGACAGAGAGAAAGACAGAGGGTAAGGAGGTGGAAGGGTTTTGAAGAGAGAAGGCAAGCTGGTCATCTGCAGGAGATGTGGCAAGTGACAGAATCCTGGTAAAAGCAAGTGCCCTACCCCCATCGTCCATTTCTCGCTGCTCTGAGTATAGTGTTGCTTTGTTGGCTTGAAATCGTTAACGTATGCAATAATTTATTGTTAAATGTTCTCAGTGTTTAGTTGTTCAGTTGGATTAAAGCTGTTAACGTAAGTGGTAAAAGTGGTGTGGATTGATAATATTTTACTCAGGTGATTTTTATAACAATTATATAATCTAAAATGGCGATTAAATCAACAGAAAAATAAGCGCCCTTTACATCCAATGCATGCTGAGACCCAGTAAATGTGGTTAATATGTATGAGCGGATATACAGTAAAAGAAGTAACTACGTAGAGTTTCTGGCCAAGAAGGTACTTCATCAAAAGAAATTAAACAGTAAAATTGGATTTACTGTGTTCCCTGAAGTTTTGTGCTACTGATAAATAAAAGTAAGTGGTTCATCTTAAACTTTTCATAGTAATAGAGTACATCACTTGTATAAAACATATAAAATGCGTTTGAAGTTCAAATGGGGATAATCTATGTGTGTGTGTGTGTGTTAAAAGCACCCATTCTATTTGTTTGCAGGGACAACAGGGTTGTAGTCTATAGCTTAATCAATTTACCAGATTATCATTACTAAATTACATTTTGACAATCCTTATTTTAAAAATGTATCAAATCTTATTGTACTTCATATTCTAAATTCAGAAAATGTCAAACTATTTGCAGTATGCAAACAATGATTTTACATAAATAACTTTTTTAAATTTTGCAAGTGAATAAGAAATTTTTCTGTTTCAAGGATTTACTCCTGAAACAAGTTACGGTCAAATTAAAATATTAAAGATGAATATCATATAATTGTGTATATATGAATGATTTATACTACACAGTTGTGCATACATAATTATACACTTGAAAATAAAAACAATTCTAATCGGAAATTCCCGTAAAATATACTGTTCTTAACCGTATTTCAGTAAAATACTGACGACTGTAATTTACCTTACGTTGGGATTATCTTTTTATGGGTGAGTGGCCGTAATATCACTCCTTAACGTCAATATCGCTTTTAAAACGGTAAAAATTCTGGAATAAATGTTGCCAGGTATTTACCGTTTTTTTATATTGCAAATTTTTAAGTGTAGCATAAAATAGGGTACAGATATAACTTTAAAAAGCATTTGCTTGTCTGTAAGCTAGTTTTTTTAAGCCTCAATCTGTTCATTATTAAAACTCGTGTATCCTATGTATTAGTGGACAGTAATTTCAGACAGGAAAGTACAGAAAAAGGTCAGAGCAAATAAGGTATGCCTCGTATTTTTCACTCTTGTAAACGTTAATTATATATCGGATGAAATAGCTATACATTATCTTGGAAAAAATATGTTCTTGTATTATGAGTTTATTTGATTTTTGGAATAACTCTAGTTTTATCAGTTTTTTAAAGGTTTGCCTCTGAGCTGAGACAAAAAAAAAATAGAACAAGTTCAGTGAATATTTTGTAGTTCAGTATCAATCAACGCCAGGAAATATGTTCGATCAGATAATTTTCTTTTACTTAGCCCTAAGCTTGGTTTCCCTAACCAGCTTGACTTTCGAAGTTTACAGTATGGTCATTTTGTAACCAGGGTACCTTACGCAATTTGCAGTAGACATTACGCGAGCTATTTTTTGTAGCGTTCATTTGCCTCCTAGCTTCAATCGCTCTTTACTTTACTTTTACGGGTTTATTTCTCGCCCTCCACCAGACACTAAAAGTCTCTTCAGGCGGCCTTGGTGTGTGAAAATATTTTCCAGTTAATATTTTGCTCTGTATCTTATCAGTTATTTCGCTAGCATTTGTATTCAGGCTTAATAGTTTTCAGGTCACTATTATAACACTTTCTATAAAGATAAGTCTAAAGGTTTTTCTTGAAAGCTGCCACATTTTTTGCTATTGACATCAAGTGGAAGGTCGTTGAAGAGTCTCGGTGCAGCAGAACTAAACGTTCTTCCTCCTATTGCATGATTCACCTTTGTTCTTAAGTTTTATATAATTTCTTTACTGTCCAACTTCCTCCCATTTCCAGTTTATCGTCCAACTGCACATTTTTCTATATTTACAATTTGATGCTGAATAGTCTCCTTGCCTATTGCTCTAGCTTCAATGCAGAAGGCACATACTCCAACAACCATACTTACATAGTGCGATTCTCTCTCTCTCTCTCTCTCTCTCTCTCTCTCTCTCTCTCTCTCTCTCATTTTTGGGCCCATTACATAACGTGGAAAAAATAAAAGGAGAGGTCTCTCTCTCTCTCTCCTCTCGCTCTCTCTCTCTCATTTTTGGGCCCATTACATAACGTTGGAAAAATAAAAGGAGAGGTCTCTCTCTCTCTCTCTCTCTCTCTCTCTCTCTCTCTCTCTCATTTTTTGGGCCCATTACATGACGTGGAAAAATAAAAGGAGAGGTAAATCCATATATCATAATAAAGATAACTGTGTGAGAAGATATTAGCGACGTCTACCATTGAATAGAAATCTTTCTGATCGTTTTCTGTTATTACCTGAGTGTTAATAATTTTCTTTCGTGTTTCATTTTATATAAATTTAGTAATCTTGTAGTCTACAAACATTTTTAGACGTATAAATCGACCCCTTCATGAATTTCTTCACGCTATTAAATTTGTTTGGCGGAATTATATGTACTTGGACCGTTTGTAAACAATGAACTTCAGAAATGTTATTGATATTTGAGCATAATACAAATTAGCATACATTTTCTTTCATTATATTCAATCGACCCCTTTTATAACTGTGCCCTTATTCTGTAGTTCTGCCAACCAATATATATATATATATATATATGTATACTGTATATATGTATATATATACTGTATATATGTATACATATATATATTTATATATATATGTGTGTGTGTGTGTGCGTGTGTGTATATATATATATGTATATATATATATATATGTGTGTGTGTATATATATATATATATATGCATATATCTATATATATATAGAGAGAGAGAGAGGAGAGGAGAGGAGAGAGAGAGAGAGAGATATTTATGTACGTATGCATAACTTTATATATGCATTTATTAGTGAATCTGCATACAATTAAATATTTTCATACATATTCTAATTCCAATACAAGGAATTATAGTGAGTTAACATTGATGTGCGTATTCGTAAGATTTGCATTATTTGTGATTTCATATAAAACATGTATTTACACACACACACACACACACACACACACATATTATATATATATATATATGTATATATATACATTGATAAATTAGTATTTTACTCAAAGAAAACTTACCAATTGAGTCTGTGGCCATTTAATATCAAGGTGGTTGGTTTAGGATATTGATATCATTATTATAATAATAAGTGATTTAATTAAGGTGTAGGCTATACAGAAAGCCCATATTTTATGTATAAATAATAACGAATTGAAATATTTTTAGTTTTTATATTGCTAAAATGAATTAATAAAATTGCATTTTTATCCTTGGTTTAAGGTTTTAAATTTCATTACAAACAGTGACTGTAAGCAAGATACAGTATGTCTTTTGAAGTAACCCCTTGTTTGCCTGTTCGTGAAAACTATTTTTCAGTTTTTCACTTAATAACTTTTTTCTTTTTTGTAATTTCAAATTCTCTTCGGTACCTGTAGTATTTAATACGTATATTTTTTTCATTGTTGTATAATCTATTTGGATTAGAAAAGTTTTGAATTGAATAAATTATTGAAGGTTTTAAAGTTCCTTTTGAAAAATAAGCTTTTAAGAGAAAAAATCATTGCCGAGGTTTCCAGCCAATGAGAGAGAGCTTTCAAGCCTCCTGCCAAAATATAGAAGTTTAAGCCAATGGGCGACAGCTATCCAAAGAAACTATGCTGGAGGTCTGTGATTGGCCGAAGAAAATATCTGATTTTCCGACCATTTCTTCAGGAGGCACGAAAGAGTGAAGGTCAGTAAATGATTGTGCGAAAATTTATTCAAAAATTATTATAATATCTATGCTAATATCAAATATCTAAGTGAAATGACCCAAGATGTGTGTTCCGTTAAGAATGACATTTAGTTTAATCAAAGGTTACTTAATTAGTAAAAGATTTTTTAATCTTGAAATCTCTGGATTCGTGATGGAACGAATATCAACTTTTGTGTGTGTGAAGTCAAAGACACGATATGAAATTCCGATATTTAATGACGGTTCATATGAAAATTAGTATTGCCTAAGCAAGGCCGATGTGTACCCGCAATAAAGATAGATTTAGCCAGTACGGTTCATTATGAAAACTATCATTACCCAAGCAAGGCCGATAAAGATGGGTGTACCCAGTATGGCAGATAAGTGAAAAAAAAATAGGTGAATGAGCTGTAGGCCTACGCATTTATTCACAAATGTATTTCTGATATCGCTTTAACTACACAAGGATGTGCGTTAACTATATTTCCTTATGTGGGTATATTTACTTTTGTTTTTCATATGCTTGTTCTAAATAAGGTGTACTCCATACCAGATTTCATTCAGTTAATTACTGACGTAATTAAAAACTGATGCAAGCAATTTATCTATGACGCATAGATTTCATTGATTAATTACTGGTTTATTTATTTTTTTGTTTACTAATGTTTGATTTATTTTCTAATATTCAGTTATATATATATATATATATATATAATGTAAATGTATTATATATATATATATATATATATATCTTTAATATATATATATATATATATATATATCTCTTAATATATATATATATATATTAATATATAATATATATATATACATATACAGATATATTGGTAATTTTTTAGTTTCAGCCAAATTTGGAAAAATGCAATAAAAATATATTTGTTGCATCAGAAATAGTGTGGTTTCAATGAATTAACGTTTATTTTGACTGCAAACCAACCGATTTAGAGATTTACTATGTATACCCTAGTTCATCCCACCAATTATGGGGGACACCCTTTGGGAACCGGGGTTTTGGGTGGGGGAAGGGGGGGAGGGTGTTGAGGCATTGAATGATATTTGCAATAAATGAATAATTAATGTTCCAGCACCCCTCCCCCATACCCCTAACTAGGCCTACCGGGGGGAGGGGGTAGGGCCCCCAGCGACCCCCCCTTAAAGCCACAGTAATTTTCAGGGGCACCACAGACCTAACAAACCCACCCTAACCTAACCTAGGGGCCCTGTACCCCTACCGGGGGGGGCTTCGCCCCCCCTGCGACCCCCCCCCTTATGGCCACAGTAATTTTCAAGGCACCACAGAAACCTAACAAACCCACCTAACCTAACTAGGGGCCCTGTACCCCTACCGGGGGGGGCTTCGCCCCCCCTGCGACCCCCCCTTAAGGCCACAGTAATTTTCAGGGCACCACAGAACCTAACAAACCCACCTAACCTAACCTAGGGGCCTTGTACCCCTACCGGGGGGGGGCTTCGCCTCCCCTGCGACCCCCCCCTTTAACCAGGGGTAAATTTGAATATATATATTTTGTTAAATCACTTCTTACCTTAAACGGAAGATGACGATGAAGATGTGGAAGGTTGTGGTTGACCCTCTTCTGAATCATCAAGTACTGGAATACATTCAGATTTGGTACAATAACCACACATGTCTATCCTCACGAAAATGTAAAGGCGAATCACATTTACCACACTGGACACTTAAAGGTAATACGAATGCTCCCTTAGAAAACGATTCACTACTTCAGGAGTTCCATTATAATTCCCATGAAATCGGCCGATCACATCAAAATAGGAATAACGACATATTTCACACAACCGTACCGGAGGATCCATGACAGTAAAATGACGTGTGATGAAAATATAGAAACCGGAACTTTTGAAAACCGAAAACAAACGACAATCACGGGGTTTCTCCATAATGAAATAGGGAAAAAAACAAAATAGTATCGTTTACAATGTTATATTGCACGAAAAACAGATCTTGAAACAAGACTGAGAGACCAATGAATCGTCCAATAATAACCCTTGAAAAGAACCCAGTAGTATTTTGATTGGAGGAGCGACATTAGTGGGAGGAGCAAATGCGCATTTCAAGTAAATATTGTCACATTACGCAATGGGGCGGAGCCAAGTAAGATGAAAACAGACATACAAACGAACAAGAGCTACCTTGCGTCGCCCATGGAAAGATATACACTAAACTTAGAAAAAGTCAAGACCTTCAATTCCTGAAATATTTTTTTTCTCTGTAAGTATGCATTAGCGACAATAATGTATTGAGAAGAAGTGTTTTGTTATCACGTGCTTTACTAGGAAAATATATTAATATAATACATTTCCCAATTTGGTTGAATCCAAAACTTTACCGATATATTTATATATATATACATATCTTTAATATATATATATATATATATATATACACATACAGATATATTTATATATATATAATATATATATATACAGTATATATATATGATATATATATATATATATATATTTGTTTATAAATATATAGATGTGTATATAAACACATATATATATATATATATATATAGAGCATATTTATATTTATATATACCTGTATATATATATTTATATATATATATATATATATATATAAATATATATATTTATATCTATATATATATATATATATATATTTATATATATATATATATATATTTATATATATTTATTTATATATATATATATATAAATTTATTTATATTATATATATATATAAATTTATATCTATATATATATATATATATATATAAAAGTGTAAAATAAGTGATTCAGTTATCGATAGTGAACGACGCCAAGTTAATTTGACGGTATTTGAATTTTTTTTCTTGTAAATGATTGTATCAATTTTTATGTCAGGGATTATAATTTGTTGTGTGTATAACATTACAAACCTTTTTTCAGTTAATTTGTGCAATTTTTGGACGCGTGGGTTGCACTGAATGATTTTCCTTTATTTCTTAAAGAATTTTTTATGGTTCATGTGCATTTTGGTTTACAAGCTTGCTCCTAGAATGGATTATACTCGTATGCCAAAGTACCAATATACTGTATATATATATATATATATATGTATCATATATATTTATGTATATATATGTATCATATATATATATATATATACATATATATATATATATATATGTATCATATATATATATATATATATATGTATCATATATATTTATATATATATATACATATATATAAATATATATATATATATATATATGTATATATATATATATACATATATATTATATATATACATATATATATATATACATATATATATATATATATACATATATATATATACATATATATATATATATATATATACATATATATATATATATATATATTCATTTCACACCTTTTATATGCCATGGTAGGTATGTCAAATTAATTTTTTTGAAGGGCCGCGTTGATGCTGAACACCTTGCAACTCTCCTCCTATCACCATTCTTCCCCATCCACTCCCCTCCCCTCCCCTCCCTCGCAACCTCTTTTCCTTCTTTACACCAACCTTTGCTTCACTCCCCCTTCTCCTTAACCCCCTTCCTTCAACCCTCAACCTCCCCTTCCACCTCGACATCAACCTTGCTCTCAACCTCAACCTCAACTCTACTCCACCTCAACTCTACTCCACCTCATCTCTACTCCACCTCAACCTCCCTTCCCCTCAACCCTCCCTCTCCACCTTAACCTCCCTCTCCACCTTAACATCCCCACCTTAACCTTAACATCCCTTTCCACGTCACCCTCAACCCTTACCTCTGCTCCACCTCCCCTTCAACCTTTCTCTCGACCTCCTCTCAACCTGTACTATATCTAAACCTTCCCCTTACCTCAACCATATCCTATGCTCACCTCGCCTTCAACCTCAACCTATGCTCACCTCGCCCTCAACCTCCCCCTTACCCCTAACCTCCCCCTCCCCCGCAACCTCCCGCTCCCCCTAAACCTCCCTCTCCCCCTAAACCTCCCCCTCAATCTCCACCTCCCCCCTCAATCTCCACCTCCCCCTCCATCTCCCCCTCTACCTCCCCTCCCCTCCCTTTCCCCCTCCCCTCCCCTTTCCCCCCTCAACATCAACATCAACCTCAACCTCCCCCCTCAACATCAACCTCCCCCTTCAACATCAACCTTGCACCTCAACATTAACCTCCCCCTCAACCTCTGCTCCACCTCCCTCTCAACATCAATCTCTGTTCCATCTCAACCTCCCCTCAACCTTCCCCTTCACCTCAACGTCTGCTCCACTACCCCTTCAACCTCCTCAAATCCTAATCCATTTTAACCTCCCCATCAACCTCAACCCCTCCCCCTCCCCTCTCCCTCTCCCCCTCCTCCCCTCTCTCCCACCCACTCCCCCCCTCTCCCTCTCCCCCCCCACTCCCCCTCCCTTCAATCACTGCTCCACCCCCAACCTCTGCTCCACATCAACCTCTGGTCCGGTACCCCCTCAACCTCCTCCTCAACTTCTACTCAACTTCTACTCCATCTCAACCTCCCCATCAACTTCTATTCCATCTCAACTTCCTCCTCAACCTCACCCTCTCCCCTCAACCTCTACTCCACCCCAACATATGCTTCACCTCACCCTCAGCTCCACTACCCCCTCAACCTCTGTCCTCAACTTTTACTCCATCTCAACCTCCCCATCAACTTTTACTCCATCTCAACCTCCCCATCAACTTTACTCCATCTCTACCTCTGCATCAACCTCAACCCTCCCTCTCCCTCTCCCCCTCCCTCTCCCCCTCCCCCTCCACCTCCCCTCCACTTCCTCTGCTCCAGTACCCCCCTCAACCTCCTCCTCAACTTCTACTCCATCTCAACCTCCCCTTCAACCTCAACCTCACCCTCACCCTCTCCCCTCAACCTCTGTTCCACCTCAACCTCTGCTCCACTACCCCTTCAACCTCCTCAACTGCTACTCCATTTTAACCTCCTGCTAAACGTCAACCTTTTCCCTCAGCTTCACTACCCCCTTCATCCTCAACCTCAACCTCTCCATCAACTTCTATTCCATCTCAACCTCCTCCTCAACCTCAACCTCTGCTTCACCTCAACCTCTGCTTCACCTCAACCTCTGCTCCAGTACCCCCTCAACCTCCTCCTCAACTTCTACTCCATCTCAACCTCCCCTCAACCTCCCCCTCCCCCTCAACCTTTGCTCCACCTCAACCTCAGCTCCACTACCGCTTCAACCTCCTCATCTTCTACTCCATCCTAACCTCCCCATCAACTTTTACTCCATCTCAACCTCCCCATTAACCTCAACCTCAACCCCCCCTCCCCTTCCCCCTCCCCCTCCCCTCAGTCTCTGCTACACCCCAACCTCTGCTCCACCTCATCCTCTGCTCCGGTAACCCCTCAACCTCTCCTCAACTCCTACTCCATCTCAACCTATTCCTCAAATTCTATTCCATCTCACCCTCAACCTCAACCTCACCCTCTCCCCTCAACCTCACCCTCTCCCCCTCAACCTCTGCTCCACCTCAACTTCTGCTCCACTACCCCCTTCAACCTCCTCAACTGCTACTCCATTTTAACCTCCCCATCAACTTCTATTCCATTTCAACCTCCCGCTCAACCTCAACCTCTTCCCTCAACCTCAGCTCCCACTACCCCCTCAACCTCAACCTCTACTCCATCTCAACCTCCCCATCAACTTCTATTCCATCTCAACCTCCTTCTCAGCCTCTCCCTCTCCCCTCAACCTCTACTCTACCTCAACCTCTACTCCACCTCAACCTCTACTCCACTACCCTCTCAACCTCCCCATCAACTTTTACTCCATCTCAACCTCCCCATCAACCTCAACCTCAACCCTCCCCATCAACCTCAACCTCAACCCTCCCCCTCAGTCTCTGCTACACCCCAACCTCTGCTCCACCTCATCCTCTGCTCCGGTAACCCCTCAACCTCTCCTCAACTCCTACTCCCATCTCAACTTATTCCTCAAATTCTATTCCATCTCACCCTAGCCCTCAACCTCAACCTCAACCCTCACCTCTCCCCTCAACCTCTGCTCCATCTCATCCTCTGCTCCGGTAACCCCTCAACCTCTCCTCAACTCCTACTCCATCTCAACTTATTCCTCAAATTCTATTCCATCTCACCCTCACCCTCAACCTCAACTCCTCTCCCCTCAACCTCTACTCCACCTCAACTTTTGCTCCACTACCCCCTTCAACCTCCTCAACTGCTACTCCATTTTAACTTCAGCATCAAATTCTAATCCATTTCAACCTCCCCCTCAACCTCTTCCCTCAACCTCAACCTCTTCCCTCAACCTCAAGCTCCACTACCCCCCTCAACCTCAACCTCTACCTCTACTCCATCTCAACCTCCCCATCAACTTCTATTCCATCTCAACCTCCCCATCAACTTCTATTCCATCTCAACCTCCTCCTCAGCCTTCCCCTCTCCCCTCAACCTCTACTCCACCTCAACCTCTACTCCACTACCCTCTCAACCTCCTCCTCAACTTCTACTCCAACTCAACTTCCCATCAACTTCCAATCCATCTCAACCTCCCCTCAACCTCACCCTCAATCTCAACCTCTCCGCTCATCCTCTACTCCACCTCAACCTCTACTCCACCTCAACCTCTACTCCACCTCAACCTCTACCCCACTACCCCCTCAACCTCCTCCTCAACTTCTACTCCAACTCAACCTCCCCATCAACTTCTATTCCATCTCAACCTCACCCTCTCCCCTAAACCTCTGCTCCACCTCAACCTCTACCCCACTACCCCCTCAACCTCTACCCCACTACCCCCCTCAACCTCGTCCTCAACTTCTACTCCAACTCAACCTCCCCATCAACTTCCATACCATCTCAACCTCCCCCCTCAACCTCACCCTCTCCCCTCATCCTCTACTCCACCTCAACCTCTACTCCACTCAACCTCTACTCCACCTCAACCTCTACCCCACTACCCCCTCAACCTCCTCCTCAACTTCTACTCACACTCAACCTCCCATCAACTTCTATTCCATCTCAATCTCACCCTCTCCCCTAAACCTCTGCTCCACCTCAACCTCACCTTCACTACCCCTTCAACACCCTTAACTTCTACTCCATCTCAACCTCATCCTTAACCTCAACCCCTTCCCCTTTCCCTCCCCTCAACCTCTGCTCCACCTCAACCTCACCTTCACTACCCCTTCAACACCCTTAACTTCTACTCCATCTCAACCTCATCCTTAACCTCAACCCCTTCCCCTTCCCCTCCCCTCAACCTCTGCTCCACCTCAACCTCACCTTCACTACCCCTTCAACACCCTTAACTTCTACTCCATCTCAACCTCATCCTTAACCTTAACCCCTTCCCCTTCCCCTCCCCTCAACCTCTGCTCCACCTCAACCTCACCTTCACTACCCCTTCAACACCCTTAACTTCTACTCCATCTCAACCTCATCCTTAACCTCAACCCCTTCCCCTTCCCCTCCCCTCAACCTCTGCTCCACCTCAACCTCTGCTCCACCTCAACCTCAACTCCACTACCCCCTCAACCTCTGCTCCGGTACCCCCTCAACCTCCTCCTCAACTTCTACTCCTTCTCAACCTCCCATCAACTTCTATTCCATCTCAACCTCCCCTCAACCTCCCCCTCTCCCCTAAACATCTACTCCACCTCAACCTCAGCTCACCGCTCTCTCCCCCTCAACCTCCCATTCCACTTAAACCTCTGCTCCACCTCTCTCCCCCCCTCAACCTCCCATTCCACTTAAACCTCTGCTCCACCTCCTCCTCCTCACCTACCACTTTACCTCACGCTCTGCTCCACCTCCTCCTCAACCTACCACTTCACCTCACGCTCTGCTCCACCTCTCTCTCCACCTCAACCTCCCACTCCACCTCAACCTCCCACTCCAATTTAACTTCTGCTCCACCTCTCTCTCAACCTCAACCTCCCTCTCCCCCTCAACCTATCTCTCCCCCTCAACCTCGCATTCCACTTAAATCTCTACTCCACCTTCTCCTTAACCTACCAATTCACCTCACCCTCTGCTCCACCTCTGTCTCCACCTCACCTCCCACTCCACCTCAACCTTTACCCCACCTCTCTCTCCCCCACCTCTCTCTCCCCCTCAACCTCCTATTCCGCGTAAACCTCTGCTCCACCTCCTCCTCAACCTACCACTTCACCTCACCCTCTGCTCCACCTCTCTCTCAACCTCCCACTCCACCTCAACCTCTGCTCTACCTCTATCTCCCCCTCAACCTCCCATTCCACTTAAATGTTTACTCTGCTCCACCTCTTCCTCAACCTACCACTTCACCTCACCCTCTGCTCCACCTCACCCTCTGCTCCACCTCACCCTCTGCTCCACCTCTCTCTCCACCTCTCTCTCCACCTCAACCTCCAACTCCATCTCAACCTCTGCTCCACCTCTCTCTCCACCTCAACCACCCATTCCACGTAAACCTCTGCTCCACCTCCTCCTCAACCTACCACTTCACCTCACCATCTACTTCACCTCTCTCTCCCTCAACCTCATACTCCACCTCAATCTCCCACTCCACCTCAACCTCCCACTCCAACTCAACCTCTCTTCCACCTCTATCTCCCCCTCAACCTCTGTTCCACCTCTATCTCCCCCTCAACCTCCCATTCCACTTAAACCTCTGCTCCACCCCCTCCTCAACCTACCGCTTCACCTCACCCTCTGCTCCACCTCTCTCTCCACTCAACCTCCCACTCCACCTCAACCTCTGATCCACCTCTCTCTCTCCCTCAACCTCCCATTACACTTAAACCTCTGCTACACCTCCTCCTCAACATACCACTTCACCTCACCCTCAACACCACCTCTCTTTCTCTCCACCTCAACCTCCCACTTCATCTCAACCTCCCACTTCATCTCAACCTCCCACTCCACCTCAACCTCTGCTCTACCTCTCTCCTCCTCAACCTCCCATTCCACTTAAACCTCTGCTCGACCTCCTCCTCAACCTCCCACTCCGCCTCAACCTCTGCTCCACCTCTCTCTCCACCTCAACCACCCATTCCACTTAAACCTCTGCTACACCTCCTCCTCAACATACCACTTCACCTCACCCTCAACACCACCTCTCTTTCTCTCCACCTCAACCTCCCACTTCATCTCAACCTCCCACTTCATCTCAACCTCCCACTCCACCTCAACCTCTGCTCTACCTCTCTCCTCCTCAACCTCCCATTCCACTTAAACCTCTGCTCGACCTCCTCCTCAACCTCCCACTCCGCCTCAACCTCTGCTCCACCTCTCTCTCCACCTCAACCACCCATTCCACTTAAACCTCTGCTACACCTCCACCTCAACCTCCCACTTCATCTTAACCTCCCACTTCATCTTAACCTCCCACTTCATCTCAACCTCCCACTCCACCTCAACCTCTGCTCTACCTCTCTCCTCCTCAACCTCCCATTCCACTTAAACCTCTGCTCGACCTCTTCCTCAACCTACCACTTCACCTGACCCTCTGCTCCACCTCTCTCTCCACCTCTCTCTCCACTCAACCTCCCACTCCACCTCAACCTCTGCTCCACCTCTCTCCGCCTCAACCTCCCATTCCACTTAAACCTCTGCTCCACTTCTTCCTCAACCTACCACTTCACCTCACCCTCTGCTCCACTCATCACCTCAACCTCCCACTCCACCTCAACCTCTGCTCCACATGTCTCTCCCCCTCAACGTCCCATTCCACTTAAACCTCTGCTCCACCTCATCCTTAACCTACCACATCACCTCACCCTCTGCTCCACCTCTCTCTCCACCTCAACCTCCCACTCCACCTCAACATTCCACTCCACCTCAACCTCTGATCCACCTCATTCTCCCCCTCAAACTACCATTCCACTTAAACCTCTGCTCCACCTCCTCCTCAACCCACCACTTCACTTCACCCTCTGCTCCACATCTCTCTCCACCTCATCCTCTGCTGCACCTCTCTCTCCACCTCAACCTCCAATTCCACTTAAACCTCTGCTCCACCTCATACTCAACCTACAAGTTCACCCCACCCTCTGTTCCCCCTCTCTCTCCACCTCAATCTCCCACTCCACCTCAACGTCTGCTCCACCTCTCTCTCCCCCTCAACTTCCTATTCCACTTAAACCTCCGCTCCACCTCCTCCTCAACCTACCACTTCCCCTCACCCTCTGCTCCACCGCTCTCTGCACCTCAACCTCCCACTCCAACTCGACCTCTGATCCACTTCATTCTCCCCCTCCAACTCCCATTCCACTTAAACCTCTGCTCCATCTTCTCCTCAACTCACCACTTCACCTCACCCTCTGCTCCACCTCTCTCTCCACCTCAACCTCCCAGTCCACCTCAACCTCCCACTTCACCTCAACCTCTGACCCACTTCATTCTCCCCCTCAAACTCCCATTCCACTTAAACCTCTGCTCCACCTCATCCTCAACCTACAACCTCACCTCACCCTCTGTTCCACCTCTCTCTCCACGTCAGCCTCCCACTCCACCTCAATGTTTGCTCCACCTCTCTCTCCCCCTCAACCTCTTATTCCACTTAAACCTCCGCTCCACCTCTTCCTCAACCTACCACTTCACCTTAACCTACCACTTCACCTCAACTTCTGCTCCACCTCTCTCTGCACCTCAACCTCCCATTCCACTTAAACCTCTTCTCCACCTTTCTCTCCACCTCAACCTCCCACTCCACCTCAACCTCCCACTCATCCTCAACCTCCCACTCCACCTCTCTCTCCCCCTCCCCCTCAACCTCCCATTCCACTTAAACCTTTGCTCCACCTCCTCCTCAACCTACCACTTCACCCCACCCTCTGCTCCACCTCTCTCTCCACCTCAACACCCCACTTCACCTCAACACCCCACTCCACCTCAACCTCAGCTCCACGTCTCTCTCCCCCTCAACCTCCCATTCCACTTAAACCTCTGCTCCATCTCATCCTCAACATACCACTTCACCCCCACCCTCTGCTCCACCTTTCTCTCCACCTCAACCTCATACTCCACCTGAACCTCCCACTCCACCTCAACCTCTGTTCCACCTATCTCTCTCTCTCTCTCCCTCAACCTCCCATTCCACTTAAATATCTGCTCCACCTCCTCCTCAATCTACCACTTCACCTCACCCTCTGCTCCACCTCAACCTCCTACTCCACCTCAACCTCTGCTCCACCTCTCTCTCCACTTCAACCTCCCACTCCACTTAAACTTCTGCTCCACCTCCTCCTCAACCTACAACTTCACCTCACCCTCTGCTCAACCTCTCTCTCCACCTCAACCTCATACTCCATCTCAACCTCTGTTCCACCTCTCTCTCCACCTCAACCTCCCACTCCATCTCAACTTCTGCTCCACCTCTTTCTCCCCCTCAACCTCCCATTCCACTTTAACATCTGCTCCACCTCCTCCTCAACCTACCACTTCACCTCACCCTGTGCTCCAACTCTCTCCACCTCAGCCTCCCACTCCACCTCAACCTCTGCTCCTCCTCTCTCTCCCCCTCAACCTCCCACTCCACCTTAACCTCTGCTCCACCTCCTCCTCAACCTACCACTTCACCTCACCCTTTCCTCCACCTCTCTCTCCACCTTAACCTCATACTTCACCTCAACCTCATACTCCACATCAACCTCATACTCCACCTCAACCTCTGCTCCACCTCTCTCTCCCCAACAACCTCCCATTCCACTTAAACCTTTGATCCACCGCCTCTTCAACCTATCACTTCACCCCACTCTCTGCTCCACCTCTCTCTCCACCTCAACCTTCCATTCCACTTAAACATCTGCTCCACCTCCTCCTCAACATACCACTTCACCACACCCTCTGCTCCACCTCTCTCCACCTCAACCTCCCATTCCACTTAAATGTTTACTCTACTCCACCTCTTCCTCAACCTACCACTTCACCTCACCCTCTGCTCCACCTCTTCCTCAACCTACCACTTCACCTCACCCTCTGCCTCACCTCTCTCTCCACCTCAACCTCCAACTCCATCTCAACCTCTGCTCCACCTCTCTCTCCACCTCAACCACCCATTCCACGTAAACCTCTGCTCCTCCACCTCCTCAACCTACTACTTCACCTCACCCTCTACTCCACCTCTCTCTCCACCTCAACCTCCAACTCCATCTCAACCTCTGCTCCACCTCTCTCTCCACATCAACCACCCATTCCACGTAAACCTCTGCTCCTCCACCTCCTCAACTTACCACTTCACCTCACCCTCTACTCCACCTCTCTCTCCCTCAACCTCATACTCCACCTCAACCTTGCACTCCACCTCAACCTCGCACTCTACCTCAACCTCCCACTCCAACTCAACCTCTGTTCCACCTCTATCTCTCCCTCAACCTCCCATTCCACTTAAACCTCTTCTCCACCCCCTCCTCAACCTACTACTTCACCTCACCCTCTACTCCACCTCTCTCTCCACCTCATCCTCTGCTGCACCTCTCTCTCAACCTCAACCTCCCATTCCACTTAAACCTCTGCTCCACCCCATCCTCAACCTACAACTTCACCTCACCCTCTGTTCCCCCTCTCTCTCCACCTCAACCTCCCACTCCACCTCAACGTCTGCTCCACCTCAACGTCTGCTCCACCTCAACGTCTGCTCCACCTCTCTCTCCCCCTCAAACTCCCATTCCACTTAAACCTCTGCTCCACCTCCTCCTCAACCCACCACTTCACTTCACCCTCTGCTCCACATCTCTCTCCACCTCATCCTCTGCTGCACCTCTCTCTCCATCTCAACCTCCCATTCCACTTAAACCTCTGCTCCACCTCATCCTTAACCTACAACTTCACCTCACCCTCTGTTCCCCCTCTCTCTCCACCTCAACCTCCCACTCCACCTCAACGTCTGCTCCACCTCTCTCTCCCCCTCAACTTCCTATTCCACTTAAACCTCCGCTCCACTTCCTCCTCAACCTACCACTTCCCCTCACCTTCTGCTCCACCTCTCTCTCCACCTCAACCTCCCACTCCACCTCAACCTCTGATCCACTTAATTCTCCCCCTCAACCTCCCATTCCACTTAAACCTCTGCTCCACCTCCTCCTCAACCCACCACTTCACCTCACCCTCTGCTCCACCTCTCTCTCCACCTAAACCTCCCATTCCACCTCAACCTCCCACTCCACCTCAACCTCCCACTCCACCTCAACCTCGGCTCCACCTCAACCTCGGCTCCACCTCAACCTCGGCTCCACCTCTCTCTCCACCTCAACCTCCCACTCCTCTTAAACCTCTGCTCCACATCCTCTTCAACCTACCACTTCATCTCACCCTCTGCTCCACCTCTCTCTCCACCTCAAACTCATACTCCACCTCAACCTCATACTACACCTAAACCTCCCTCTCCACATCAACCTCTGCTCCACCTCTCTCTCCCCCTCAACCTCCCATTCCACTTAAACCTCTGCTCCATCTCATCCTCAACATACCACTTCACCCCCACCCTCTGCTCCACCTTTCTCTCCAACTCAACCTCATACTCCACCTGAACCTCCCACTCCATCTCAACCTCTGCTCCACCTCTCTCTCTCTCCCCCTCAACCTCCCATTCCACTTAAATATCTGCTCCTCCACCTCCTCAATCTACCACTTCACCTCACCCTCTGCTCCACCTCAACCTCCCACTCCACCTCAACCTCCCACTCCACCTCAACCTCCCACTCCAACTCTCTCTCCACTTCAACCTCCCACTCCACTTAAACCTCTGCTCCACCTCCTCCTTAACCTACAACTTCACATCACCCTCTGCTCCACCTCCTCCTTAACCTACAACTTCACATCACCCTCTGCTCCACCTCAACCTCATACTACACCTCAACCTCCCTCTCCACATCAACCTCTGCTCCACCTCTCTCTCCCCCTCAACCTCCCATTCCACTTAAACCTCTGCTCCATCTCATCCTCAACATACCACTTCACCCCCACCCTCTGTTCCACCTTTCTCTAAACCTCATACTCCACCTGAGCCTCCCACTCCACCTCAACCTCTGCTCCACCTCTCTCTCTCTCTCTCCCTCAACCTCCCATTCCACTTAAATATCTTCTCCACCTCCTCCTCAATCTACCACTTCACCTCACCCTCTGTTCCACCTCAACCTCCCACTCCAACTCAACCTCCCACTCCACCTCAACCTCTGCTCCACCTCTCTCTCCCACTCCACTTGAACCTCTGCTCCACCTCCTCCTTAACCTACAATTCCACATCACCCTCTGCTCCACCTCAACCTCATACTACACCTCAACCTCCCTCTCCACATCAACCTCGGCTCCACCTCTCTCTCCCCCTCAACCTCCCATTCCACTTAAACCTCTGCTCCATCTCATCCTCAACATACCCTCTGCTCCACCTTTCTCTCCACCTCAATCTCATACTCCACCTGAACCTCCCACTCCACCTCAACCTCTGCTCCACCTCTTTCTCTCTCTCTCTCCCTCAACCTCCCATTCCACTTAAATATCTGCTCCACCTCCTCCTAAATCTACCACTTCACCTCACCCTCTGCTCCACCTCAACCTCCCACTCCACCTCAACCTCTGCTCCACCTCTTTCCAATTCAACCTCCCATTCCACTTAAACCTCTGCTCCACCTCCTCTTCAACCCACCACTTCATTTCACCCTCTGCTCCACATCTCTCTCCACCTCATCCTCTGCTGCACCTCTCTCTCCATCTCAACCTCCCATTCCACTTAAACCTCAGCTCCACCTCATCCTTAACCTACAACTTCACCTCACCCTCTGTTCCCCCTCTCTCTCCACCTCAACCTCCCACTCCACCTCAACGTCTGCTCCACCTCTCTCTCCCCCTCAACTTCCTATTCCACTTAAACCTCCGCTCCACTTCCTCCTCAACCTACCACTTCCCCTCACCTTCTGCTCCACCTCTCTCTCCACCTCAACCTCCCACTCCACCTCAACCTCTGATCCACTTAATTCTCCCCCTCAACCTCCCATTCCACTTAAACCTCTGCTCCACCTCCTCCTCAACCCACCACTTCACCTCACCCTCTGCTCCACCTCTCTCCACCTCAACCTCCCATTCCACCTCAACCTCCCACTCCACCTCAACCTCGGCTCCACCTCAACCTCGGCTCCACCTCTCTCTCCACCTCAACCTCCCACTCCTCTTAAACTTTTGCTCCACCTCATCCTCAACCTACAACTTCACCTCACCCTCTGTTCCACCTCTCTCTCCACCTCAACCTCCCACTCCACCTCAACGTCTGCTCCACCTCTCTCTCCCCCTCAACCTCCTATTCCACTTAAACCTCCGCTCCACCTCTTCCTCAACCTACCACTTCACCTCAACCTCTGCTCCACCTCAACCTCTGCTCCACCTCTCTCTGCACCTCAACCTCCCATTCCACTTAAACCTCTGCTCCACCTCTCTCTCCACATCAACCTCCCACTCCACCTCAACCTATGCTCCACCTCCTCCTCAACCTCTGCTCCACCTCCTCCTCAACCTACCACTTCACCTCACCCTCTGCTCCACTTCTCTCTCCACATCAACACCCCACTCCACCTCAATCTCAGCTCCACGTCTCTCTCCCCCTCAACCTCCCATTCCACTTAAACCTCTGCTCCATCTCATCCTCAACATACCACTTCACCCCAACCCTCTGCTCCACCTTTCTCTCCACCTTAACCTCATACTCCACCTAAACCTCCCACTCCACCTCAACCTCTGCTCCACATCTCTCTCTCCCTCAACCTCCCATTCCACTTAAATATCTGCTCCACCTCCTCCTCAATCTGCCACTTCACCTCACCCTCTGCTCCACCTCAACCTCTGCTCCACCTCAACCTCTGCTCCACCTCAACCTCCCACTCCACCTCAACCTCTGCTCCACCTCTCTCTCCACTTCAACCTCCCACTCCACTTAAACCTCTGCTCCACCTCCTCCTCAACCTGCAACTTCACATCACCCTCTGCTCCACCTCTCTCTCCACCTCTCTCTCCACCTCAACTTCATACTCCATCTCAACCTCTGCTCCACCTCTCTCTCCACCTCAACTTCATACTCCATCTCAACTTCTGCTCCACCTCTTTCTCCCCCTCAACCTCACATTCCACTTAAACATCTGCTCCACCTCCTCCTCAACCTACTACTTCAACTCACCCTGTGCTCCAACTCTCTCCACCTCAGCCTCCCACTCCACCTCAACCTCTGCTCCACCTCTCTCTCCACCTTAACCTCCCATTCCACTTAAACCTCTGCTCTACCTCCTCCTCAACCTACCACTTCACCTCACCATCTGCTCCACCTCTCTCTCCACCTTAACCTCATACTCCACATCAACCTCTGCTCCACCTTTCTCCCCCCAACAACCTCCCATTCCACTTAAACCTTTGCTCCACTGTCTCTTCAACCTACCACTTCACCTCACCTTCTGCTCCACTTCTCTCTCCACCTCAACCTTCCATTCCACTTAAACATATGCTCCACCTCCTCCTCAACCTGCTACTTCACCTCACCTTCGGCTCCACCTCTCTCCAACAACCTCCCATTCCACTTAAACATCTGCTACACCTCTTCCTCAACCTACCACTTCACCTCACCCTCTGCTCCACCTCTCTCTCCACCTCAACCTCCCATTCCACTTAACCTCTGCTCCACCTCCTCCTCAACCTACCACTTCACCTCACCCTCTGCTCCACCCCTCTCTCCACCTCACCCTCCCATTCCACTTAAATCTGTCCTCTACCTCCTCTTCAACCTACCACTTCACCCCACCCTACCTCTTCACCCCACCCTACCACTTCACCCCACCCTCTGCTCCGCCTCTCTCTCCACCTCAATCTCCCATTCCACTTAAACCTCTGCTCCACCTCCTCTTCAACCTACCACTTCATCTCACCCTCTGCTCCACCTCTCTCTCCACCTCAAACTCATACTCCACCTCAACCTCATACTACACCTAAACCTCCCTCTCCACATCAGCCTCTGCTCCACCTCTCTCTCCCCCTCAACCTCCCATTCCACTTAAACCTCTGCTCCATCTCATCCTCAACATACCACTTCACCCCCACCCTCTGCTCAACCTTTCTCTCCACCTCAACCTCATTCTCCACCTGAACCTCCTACTCCACCTCAACCTCTGCTCCACCTCTCTCTCTCTCTCCCTCAACCTCCCATTCCACTTAAATATCTTCTCCACCTCCTCCTCAATCTACCACTTCACCTCACCCTCTATTCCACCTCAACCTCCCACTCCACCTCAACCTCCCACTCCACCTCAACCTCTGCTCCACCTCTCTCTCCCACTCCACTTAAACCTCTGCTCCACCTCCTCCTTAACCTACAATTTCACATCACCCTCTGCTCCACCTCAACCTCATACTACACCTCAACCTCCCTCTCCACATCAACCTCCCTCTCCACATCAACCTCTGCTCCACCTCTCTCTCCCCCTCAACCTCCCATTCCACTTAAACCTCTGCTCCATCTCATCCTCAACATACCACTTCACCCCCACCCTCTGCTCCACCTTTCTCTCCACCTCAACCTCATACTCCACCTGAACCTCCCACTCCACCTCAACCTCTGCTCCACCTCTTTCTCTCTCTCTCTCCCTCAACCTCCCATTCCACTTAAATATCTGCTCCACCTCCTCCTCAATCTACCACTTCACCTCACCCTCTGCTCCACCTAAACCTCCCACTCCACCTCAACCTCTGCTCCACCTCCTCCTCTACCTACAACTTCACCTCTCCCTCTGCTCCACCTCTCTCTCCATCTCAACCTCATACTCCATCTCAACCTCTGCTCCACCTCTCTCTCCACCTCTCTCTCCACCTCAACCTCCCACTCCATCTCAAATTCTGCTCCACCTCTCTCCCCCCCTCAACCTCCCATTCCACTTAAACATCTGCTCCACCTCTTCCTCAACCTACCACTTCACCTCACCCTGTGCTCCAACTCTCTCCACCTCAGCCTCCCACTCCACCTCAACTTCTGCTCCACCTCTCTCTCCACCTTAACCTCCCATTCCACTTAAACTTTGCTCCACCTCCTCCTCAACCTACCACTTCACCTCACCCTACCACTTCACCTCACCCTTAGCTCCACCTCTCTCTCCACCTCAACCTCATACTCCACCTTGACCTCATACTCCACATCAACCTCCCACGCCACCTCAACCTCTGCTCCACCTCTCTCTCCACCTCAACCTTCCATTCCACTTAAACATCTGCTCCACCTCTTCTTCAACCTACCACTTCACCTCACCCTGTGTTCCAACTCTCTCCACCTCAGCCTCCCACTCCATCTCAACTTCTGCTCCACATCTTTCTCCACCTTAACCTATCATTCCACTTAAACCCCTGCTCCACCTCCTCCTCAACCTACCACTTCACCTCACCCTTTGCTCCACCTCTCTCTCCACCTCAACCTCATACTCCACCTTAACCTCATACTCCACATCAACCTCCCACACCACCCCAACCTATGCTCCACCTCTCTCTCCCCAACAACCTCCCATTCCACTTAAACCTTTGCTCCACCGCCTCTTCAACCTACCACTTCACCTCACCTTCTGCTCCACCTCTCTCTACCCTTCAACCTTCCATTCCACTTAAACATCTGCTCCACCTCCTCCTCAACCTACCACTTCACCTTTCCCTCTGCTCCACCTTTCTCCACCTCAACCTCCCACTCACTCAACCTCAGCTCCACCTCTCTCCCTCTCAACCTCCCATTCCACTTGAACCTCTGCTCCACCTCCTCCTCAAACTACCACTTCACCTCACCTTCTGCTCCACCTCTCTCTCTCCAACAACCTCCCAATCCACTTAAACCTCTGCTCCACCGCCTCCTCAACTTACCACTTCACTCACCCTCTGCTCCACCTCTCTCTCCACCTCAACCTCCCAATCCACTTAACCTCTGCTCCACCTCCTCCTCAACCTACCACTTCACCTCACCCTCTGCTCCACCTCTCTCTCCACCTCAACCTCCCATTCCACTTAAACCTGTGCTCTACCTCCTCTTCAACCTACCACTTCACTCACCCTCTGCTCCACCTCTCTCTCCACCTCAACCTCCCATTCCACTTAACCTCTGCTCCACCTTCTCCTCCACCTCCTCCTCAACCTACCACTTCACCTTACCCTCTGCCCCACCTCTCTCTCCTCCTCAACCTCCCACTCCACCTCAACGTCTGCTCCACCTCTTTCTCCCCCTCAACCTCTCATTCCACTTAAACCTCCGCTCCACCTCTTCCTCAACCTACCACTTCACCTCACCCTCCCACTCCACCTCAACCTTCCACTCCACCTTAACCTCCCACTCCACCTCTCTCTCCCCCTCAACCTCCCACTCCACCTCAACCTCCCACTCCACCTTTCTCTCCACCTCAACCTCCCATTCCACCTCAACCTCCCACTCCACCTCAACCTCTGCTCCACCTCTCTTTCCCCCTCAACCTCCCATTCCACTTAAACCTCTGCTCCACCTCTCTCACCCCCTCAACCTACCATTCCACCTCAACCTCCCATTCCACTTAAACCTCTGCTCCACCTCCTCCTCAACCTACCACTTCACCTCACCCTCTGCTCCACCTCTCTCTCCACCTCATCCTCCCATTCCACTTAACCTCTGCTCCACCTCTCTCACCCCCTCAACCTACCATTCCACCTCAACCTCCCATTCCACTTAAGCCTCTGCTCCACCTCCTCCTCAACCTACCACTTCACCTCACCCTCTGCTCCACCTCTCTCTCCACCTCATCCTCCCATTCCACTTAACCTCTGCTCCACCTCCTCCTCAACCTACCCCTTCTCCTTACCCTCTGCACCACCTCTCTCTCCACCTCAACCTCCCACTCCACCTTAACCTCTGCTCCACCTCTCTCACCCCCTCAACCTACCATTCCACCTCAACCTCCCATTCCACTTAAACCTCTGCTCCACCTCCTCCTCAACCTACCACTTCACCTCACCCTCTGCTCCACCTCTCTCTCCACCTCATCCTCCCATTCCACTTAACCTCTGCTCCACCTCCTCCTCAACCTACCACTTCACCTCACCCTCTGCTCCACCCCTCTCTCCCCCTCAACCTCCAATTCCACTTGAACCTCTGCTCCACCTCCTCCTCCACCTCCTCCTCAACCTACCACTTCACTTTACCCTTTGCCCCACCTCTCTCTCCACCTCAACCTCCCACTCCACCTCAACCTCTGCTCCACCTCTCTCTCCACCTCAACCTCCCATTTCACCTCAACCTCCCACTCCAACTCAACCTCTGCTCCACCTCTCTCTCCCCCTCAACCTCCCATTCAACTTAAACCTCTGCTCCACCTCCTCCTCAACCTACCACTTCACCTCACCCTCTGCTCCACCTCTCTCTCCACCTCATCCTCCCATTCCACTTAACCTCTGCTCCACCTCCTCCTCAACCTACCCCTTCTCCTTACCCTCTGCACCACCTCTCTCTCCACCTCAACCTCCCACTCCACCTTAACCTCTGCTCCACCTCTCTCACCCCCTCAACCTACCATTCCACCTCAACCTCCCATTCCACTTAAACCTCTGCTCCACCTCCTCCTCAACCTACCACTTCACCTCACCCTCTGCTCCACCTCTCTCTCCGCCTCAACCTCCCATTCCACTTAACCTCTGTTCCACCTCTTCCTCAACCTACCACTTCACCTTACCCTCTGCCCCACCTCTCTCTCTCCCTCAACCTTTCATTCCACTTAAACCTCTGCTCCACCTCTTCCTCAACCTACCACTTCACCTCACCATCTGCTCCACCTCTCTCCAACTCAACCTCCCACTCCACCTCAACCTTCCACTCCACATCAACCTCCCACTTCAATTCAACCTCCCACTCCACCTCAACCTCTGCTCCACCTCTCTCCACCTCAATCTCCCACTCCACCTCAACCTCCCACTCCACCTCAATCTCTGCTCCACCTCTTTCTCCCCCTCAACCTCCCATTCCACTTAAACCTCTGCTCCACCTCCTCCTCAACCTATCACTTTACCTCACCCTCTGCTCCACCTCTCTCCATCTCAACCTCCCACTCCAACTCAACCTCCCATTCCACCTGAAATTCTGCTCCACCAATATCTCCAACTCAGCCTCCCATTCTTCTTAAACCTCTGCTCCACCTCCTCCTCAACATGCCACTTCACCTCACCCTCTGCTCCTCCTCTCTTACTCTCCACCTCAACCTCCCACTCCACCTCAACCTCCCACTCCACCTCAACCTCCAACTCAACCTCCCATTCCACCTGAAATTCTGCTCCACCAATATCTCCAACTCAGCCTCCCATTCTTCTTAAACCTCTGCTCCACCTCCTCCTCAACCTGCCACTTCACCTCACCCTCTGCTCCTCCTCTCTTACTCTCCACCTCAACCTCCCACTCCACCTCAACCTCCCACTCCACCTCAACCTCCCACTCCACCTCTCTCTCCTCCTCAACCTCTCTCTCCTCCTCAACCTCTCTCTCCTCCTCAACCTCCCACTCCACCTCAACCTCCCATTCCACTCAAACCTCCGCTCCACCTCCTCCTCTACCTACCACTTCACCTCACCCTTTGCTCCACCGCTCTCTCCACCTCAACCTCCCATTCCACTTAACCTCTGCTCCACCTCCTCCTCAACCTACCACTTCACTCACCCTCTGCTCCACCTCTCTCTCCACCTCAACCTCCCATTCCACTTAACCTCTCTCTCCACCTCATCCTCTGCTGCACCTCTCTCTCAACCTCAACCTCCCATTCCACTTAAACCTCTGCTCCACCCCATCCTCAACTTACAAGTTCACCCCACCCTCTGTTCCCCCTCTCTCTCCCCCTCAAACTCCCATTCCACTTAAACCTCTGCTCCACCTCCTCTTCAACCCACCACTTCATTTCACCCTCTGCTCCACATCTCTCTCCACCTCATCCTCTGCTGCACCTCTCTCTCAACCTCAACTTCCCATTCCACTTAAACCTCTGCTCCACCTCATCCTTAACCTACAACTTCACCTCACCCTCTGTTCCCCCTCTCTCTCCACCTCAACCTCCCACTCCACCTCAACCTCCCACTCCACCTCAACGTCTGCTCCACCTCTCTCTCCCCCTCAACTTCCTATTCCACTTAAACCTCCGCTCCACTTCCTCCTCAACCTACCACTTCCCCTCACCTTCTGCTCCACCTCTCTCTCCACCTCAACCTCCCACTCCACCTCAACCTCTGATCCACTTAATTCTCCCCCTCAACCTCCCATTCCACTTAAACCTCTGCTCCACCTCCTCCTCAACCCACCACTTCACCTCACCCTCTGCTCCACCTCTCTCTCCACCTAAACCTCCCATTCCACCTCAACCTCCCACTCCACCTCAACCTCGGCTCCACCTCAACCTCGGCTCCACCTCTCTCTCCACCTCAACCTCCCACTCCTCTTAAACCTCTGCTCCACATCCTCTTCAACCTACCACTTCATCTCACCCTCTGCTCCACCTCTCTCTCCACCTCAAACTCATACTCCACCTCAACCTCATACTACACCTAAACCTCCCTCTCCACATCAACCTCTGCTCCACCTCTCTCTCCCCCTCAACCTCCCATTCCACCTTAACCTCTGCTCCACCTCTCTCACCCCCTCAACCTACCATTCCACCTCAACCTCCCATTCCACTTAAACCTCTGCTCCACCTCCTCCTCAACCTACCACTTCACCTCACCCTCTGCTCCACCTCTCTCTCCACCTCATCCTCCCATTCCACTTAACCTCTGCTCCACCTCCTCCTCAACCTACCACTTCACCTCACCCTCTGCTCCACCCCTCTCTCCCCCTCAACCTCCAATTCCACTTGAACCTCTGCTCCACCTCCTCCTCCTCCTCCTCCTCCACCTCCTCCTCAACCTACCACTTCACTTTACCCTTTGCCCCACCTCTCTCTCCACCTCAACCTCCCACTCCACCTCAACCTCTGCTCCACCTCTCTCTCCACCTCAACCTCCCATTTCACCTCAACCTCCCACTCCAACTCAACCTCTGCTCCACCTCTCTCTCCCCCTCAACCTCCTATTCCACTTAAACCTCCGCTCCACCTCTTCCTCAACCTACCACTTCACCTCAACCTCTGCTCCACCTCAACCTCTGCTCCACCTCTCTCTGCACCTCAACCTCCCATTCCACTTAAACCTCTGCTCCACTTCTCTCTCCACATCAACCTCCCACTCCACTTCAACCTATGCTCCACCTCCTCCTCAACCTCTGCTCCACCTCCTCCTCAACCTACCACTTCACCCCCACCCTCTGCTCAACCTTTCTCTCCAACTCAACCTCATACTCCACCTGAACCTCCCACTCCATCTCAACCTCTGCTCCACCTCTCTCTCTCTCCCCCTCAACCTCCCATTCCACTTAAATATCTGCTCTTCCACCTCCTCAATCTACCACTTCACCTCACCCTCTGCTCCACCTCAACCTCCCACTCCACCTCAACCTCCCACTCCACCTCAACCTCCCACTCCAACTCTCTCTCCACTTCAACCTCCCACTCCACTTAAACCTCTGCTCCACCTCCTCCTTAACCTACAACTTCACATCACCCTCTGCTCCACCTCCTCCTTAACCTACAACTTCACATCACCCTCTGCTCCACCTCAACCTCATACTACACCTCAACCTCCCTCTCCACCTCTCTCTCCCCCTCAACCTCCCATTCCACTTAAACCTCTGCTCCATCTCATCCTCAACATACCACTTCACCCCCACCCTCTGTTCCACCTTTCTCTAAACCTCATACTCCACCTGAGCCTCCCACTCCACCTCAACCTCTGCTCCACCTCTCTCTCTCTCTCTCCCTCAACCTCCCATTCCACTTAAATATCTTCTCCACCTCCTCCTCAATCTACCACTTCACCTCACCCTCTGTTCCACCTCAACCTCCCACTCCAACTCAACCTCCCACTCCACCTCCACCTCTGCTCCACCTCTCTCTCCCACTCCACTTGAACCTCTGCTCCACCTCCTCCTTAACCTACAATTTCACATCACCCTCTGCTCCACCTCAACCTCATACTACACCTCAACCTCCCTCTCCACATCAACCTCGGCTCCACCTCTCTCTCCCCCTCAACCTCCCATTCCACTTAAACCTCTGCTCCATCTCATCCTGAACATACCCTATGCTCCACCTTTCTCTCCACCTCAATCTCATACTCCACCTGAACCTCCCACTCCACCTCAACCTCTGCTCCACCTCTTTCTCTCTCTCTCTCCCTCAACCTCCCATTCCACTTAAATATCTGCTCCACCTCCTCCTAAATCTACCACTTCACCTCACCCTCTGCTCCACCTCAACCTCCCACTCCACCTCAACCTCTGCTCCACCTCTTTCCAATTCAACCTCCCATTCCACTTAAACCTCTGCTCCACCTCCTCTTCAACCCACCACTTCACTTCACACTCTGCTCCACATCTCTCTCCACCTCATCCTCTGCTGCACCTCTCTCTCCATCTCAACCTCCCATTCCACTTAAACCTCAGCTCCACCTCATCCTTAACCTACAACTTCACCTCACCCTCTGTTCCCCCTCTCTCTCCACCTCAACCTCCCACTCCACCTCAACGTCTGCTCCACCTCAACGTCTGTTCCAACTCTCTCTCCCCCTCAAACTCCCATTCCACTTAAACCTCTCCTCCACCTCCTCCTCAACCCACCACTTCACTTCCCCCTCTGCTCCACATCTCTCTCCACCTCATCCTCTGCTGCACCTCTCTCTCCATCTCAACCTCCCATTCCACTTAAACCTCTGCTCCACCTCTTCCTTAACCTACAACTTCACCTCACCCTCTGTTCCCCCTCTCTCTCCACCTCAACCTCCCACTCCACCTCAACGTCTGCTCCACCTCTCTCTCCCCCTCAACTTCCTATTCCACTTAAACCTCCGCTCCACTTCCTCCTCAACCTACCACTTCCCCTCACCTTCTGCTCCACCTCTCTCTCCACCTCAACCTCCCACTCCACCTCAACCTCTGATCCACTTAATTCTCCCCCTCAACCTCCCATTCCACTTAAACCTCTGCTCCACCTCCTCCTCAACCCACCACTTCACCTCACCCTCTGCTCCACCTCTCTCTCCACCTCAACCTCCCATTCCACCTCAACCTCCCACTCCACCTCAACCTCGGCTCCACCTCAACCTCGGCTCCACCCCTCTCTCCACCTCAACCTCCCACTCCTCTTAAACTTTTGTTCCACCTCATCCTCAACCTACAACTTCACCTCACCCTCTGTTCCACCTCTCTCTCCACCTCAACCTCCCACTCCACCTCAACGTCTGCTCCACCTCTCTCTCCCCCTCAACCTCCTATTCCACTTAAACCTCCGCTCCACCTCTTCCTCAACCTACCACTTCACCTCAACCTCTGCTCCACCTCAACCTCTGCTCCACCTCAACCTCTGCTCCACCTCTCTCTGCACCTCAACCTCCCATTCCACTTAAACCTCTGCTCCACCTCTCTCTCCACATCAACCTCCCACTCCACCTCAACCTATGCTCCACCTCCTCCTCAACCTCTGCTCCACCTCCTCCTCAACCTACCACTTCACCCCACCCTCTGCTCCACTTCTCTCTCCACATCAACACCCCACTCCACCTCAATCTCAGCTCCACGTCTCTCTCCCCCTCAACCTCCCATTCCACTTAAACCTCTGCTCCATCTCATCCTCAACATACCACTTCACCCCAACCCTCTGCTCCACCTTTCTCTCCACCTTAACCTCATACTCCACCTAAACCTCCCACTCCACCTCAACCTCTGCTCCACCTCTCTCTCTCCCTCAACCTCCCATTCCACTTAAATATCTGCTCCATCTCCTCCTCAATCTGCCACTTCACCTCACCCTCTGCTCCACCTCAACCTCTGCTCCACCTCAACCTCTGCTCCACCTCTCTCTCCACTTCAACCTCCCACTCCACTCAAACCTCTACTCCACCTCCTCCTCAACCTGCAACTTCACATCACCCTCTGCTCCACCTCTCTCTCCACCTCTCTCTCCACCTCAACTTCATACTCCATCTCAACCTCTGCTCCACCTCTCTCTCCACCTCAACTTCATACTCCATCTCAACTTCTGCTCCACCTCTTTCTCCCCCTCAACCTCACATTCCACTTAAACATCTGCTCCACCTCCTCCTCAACCTACTACTTCAACTCACCCTGTGCTCCAACTCTCACCACCTCAGCCTCCCACTCCACCTCAACCTCTGCTCCACCTCTCTCTCCACCTTAACCTCCCATTCCACTTAAACCTCTGCTCTACCTCCTCCTCAACCTACCACTTCACCTCACCATCTGCTCCACCTCTCTCTCCACCTTAACCTCATACTCCACATCAACCTCTGCTCCACCTTTCTCCCCCCAACAACCTCCCATTCCACTTAAACCTTTGCTCCACTGTCTCTTCAACCTACCACTTCACCTCACCTTCTGCTCCACTTCTCTCTCCACCTCAACCTTCCATTCCACTTAAACATATGCTCCACCTCCTCCTCAACCTGCTACTTCACCTCACCTTTTGCTCCACCTCTCTCCAACAACCTCCCATTCCACTTAAACATCTGCTACACCTCTTCCTCAACCTACCACTTCACCTCACCCTCTGCTCCACCTCTCTCTCCACCTCAACCTCCCATTCCACTTAACCTCTGCTCCACCTCCTCCTCAACCTACCACTTCACCTCACCCTCTGCTCCACCCCTCTCTCCACCTCACCCTCCCATTCCACTTAAATCTGTCCTCTACCTCCTCTTCAACCTACCACTTCACCCCACCCTACCTCTTCACCCCACCCTACCTCTTCACCCCACCCTCTGCTAAGCCTCTCTCTCCACCTCAATCTCCCATTCCACTTAAACATATGCTCCACCTCCTCCTCAACCTGCTACTTCACCTCACATTCTGCTCCACCTCTCTCCAACAACCTCCAATTCCACTTAAACATCTGCTACACCTCTTCCTCAACCTACCACTTCACCTCACCCTCTGCTCCACCTCTCTCTCCACCTCAACCTCCCATTCCACTTAACCTCTGCTCCACCTCCTCCTCAACCTACCACTTCACCTCACCCTCTGCTCCACCCCTCTCTCCACCTCAACCTCCCATTCCACTTAAATCTGTCCTCTACCTCCTCTTCAACCTACCACTTCACCCCACCCTACCTCTTCACCCCACCCTACCACTTCACCCCACCCTCTGCTCCGCCTCTCTCTCCACCTCAATCTCCCATTCCACTTAAACCTCTGCTCCACCTCCTCTTCAACCTACCACTTCATCTCACCCTCTGCTCCACTTCTCTCTCCACCTCAAACTCATACTCCACCTCAACCTCATACTACACCTAAACCTCCCTCTCCACATCAACCTCTGCTCCACCTCTCTCTCCCCCTCAACCTCCCATTCCACTTAAACCTCTGCTCCATCTCATCCTCAACATACCACTTCACCCCCACCCTCTGCTCAACCTTTCTCTCCACCTCAACCTCATACTCCACCTGAACCTCCTACTCCACCTCAACCTCTGCTCCACCTCTCTCTCTCTCTCCCTCAACCTCCCATTCCACTTAAATATCTTCTCCACCTCCTCCTCAATCTACCACTTCACCTCACTCTCTATTCCACCTCAACCTCCCACTCCACCTCAACCTCCCACTCCACCTTAACCTCTGCTCCACCTCTCTCTCCCACTCCACTTAAACCTCTGCTCCACCTCCTCCTTAACCTACAATTTCACATCACCCTCTGCTCCACCTCAGCCTCATACTACACCTCAACCTCCCTCTCCACATCAACCTCCCTCTCCACATCAACCTCTGCTCCACCTCTCTCTCCCCCTCAACCTCCCATTCCACTTAAACCTCTGCTCCATCTCATCCTCAACATACCACTTCACCCCCACCCTCTGCTCCACCTTTCTCTCCACCTCAACCTCATACTCCACCTGAACCTCCCACTCCACCTCAACCTCTGCTCCACCTCTTTCTCTCTCTCTCTCCCTCAACCTCCCATTCCACTTAAATATCTGCTCCACCTCCTCCTCAATCTACCACTTCACCTCACCCTCTGCTCCACCTCAACCTCCCACTCCACCTCAACCTCTGCTCCACCTCTTTCCACTTCAACCTCCCATTCCACTTAAACCTCTGCTCCACCTCCTCCTCAACCTACAACTTCACCTCTCCCTCTGCTCCACCTCTCTCTCCATCTCAACCTCATACTCCATCTCAACCTCTGCTCCAGCTCTCTCTCCACCTCAACCTCCCACTCCATCTCAAATTCTGCTCCACCTCTCTCTCCCCCTCAACCTCCCATTCCACTTAAACATCTGCTCCACCTCTTCCTCAACCTACCACTTCACCTCACCCTGTGCTCCAACTCTCTCCACCTCAGCCTCCCACTCCACCTCAACTTCTGCTCCACCTCTCTCTCCACCTTAACCTCCCATTCCACTTAAACCTCTGCTCCACCTCCTCCTTAACCTACCACTTCACCTCACCCTTAGCTCCAGCTCTCTCTCCACCTCAACCTCATACTCCACCTTGACCTCATACTCCACATCAACCTCCCACGCCACCTCAACCTCTGCTCCACCTCTCTCTCCCCAACAACCTCCCATTCCACTTAAACATTTGCTCCACCGCCTCTTCTACCTACCACTTCACCTCACCTTCGGTTCCACCTCTCTCTCCACCTCAACCTTCCATTCCACTTAAACATCTGTTCCACCTCTTCTTCAACCTACCACTTCACCTCACCCTGTGTTCCAACTCTCTCCACCTCAGCCTCCCACTCCATCTCAACTTCTGCTCCACATCTTTCTCCACCTTAACCTATCATTCCACTTAAACCCCTGCTCCACCTCCTCCTCAACCTACCACTTCACCTCACCCTTTGCTCCACCTCTCTCTCCACCTCAACCTCATACTCCACATCAACCTCCCACACCACCCCAACCTATGCTCCACCTCTCTCTCCCCAACAACCTCCCATTCCACTTAAACCTTTGCTCCACCGCCTCTTCAACCTACCACTTCACCTCACCTTCTGCTCCACCTCTCTCTACCCTTCAACCTTCCATTCCACTTAAACATCTGCTCCACCTCCTCCTCTACCTACCACTTCACCTTTCCCTCTGCTCCACCTTTCTCCACCTCAACCTCCCACTCACTCAACCTCTGCTCCACCTCTCTCCCTCTCAACCTCCCATTCCACTTGAACCTCTGCTCCACCTCCTCCTCAAACTACCACTTCACCTCACCTTCTGCTCCACCTCTCTCTCTCCAACAACCTCCCATTCCACTTAAACCTCTGCTCCACCGCCTCCTCAACTTACCACTTCACTCACCCTCTGCTCCACCTCTCTCTCCACCTCAACCTCCCAATCCACTTAACCTCTGCTCCACCTCCTCCTCAACCTACCACTTCACCTCACCCTCTGCTCCACCTCTCTCTCCACCTCAACCTCCCATTCCACTTAAACCTGTGCTCTACCTCCTCTTCAACCTACCACTTCACTCACCCTCTGCTCCACCTCTCTCTCCACCTCAACCTCCCATTCCACTTAACCTCTGCTCCACCTCCTCCTCCACCTCCTCCTCAACCTACCACTTCACCTTACCCTCTGCCCCACCTCTCTCTCCTCCTCAACCACCCACTCCACCTCAACGTCTGCTCCACCTCTTTCTCCCCCTCAACCTCTCATTCCACTTAAACCTCCGCTCCACCTCTTCCTAATCCTACCACTTCACCTCACCCTCCCACTCCACCTCAACCTCCCACTCCACCTTAACCTCCCACTCCACCTCTCTCTCCCCCTCAACCTCCCACTCCACCTCAACCTCCCACTCCACCTTTCTCTCCACCTCAACCTCCCACTCCACCTCAACCTTCCACTCCACCTCAACCTCTGCTCCACCTCTCTTTCCCCCTCAACCTCCCATTCCACTTAAACCTCTGCTCCACCTACTCCTCAACCTACCCCTTCTCCTTACCCTCTGCACCACCTCTCTCTCCACCTCAACCTCCCACTCCACCTTAACCTCTGCTCCACCTCTCTCACCCCCTCAACCTACCATTCCACCACAACCTCCCATTCCACTTAAACCTCTGCTCCACCTCCTCCTCAACCTACCACTTCACCTCACCCTCTGCTCCACCTCTCTCTCCACCTCATCCTCCCATTCCACTTAACCTCTGCTCCACCTCCTCCTCAACCTACCACTTCACCTCACCCTCTGCTCCACCCCTCTCTCCCCCTCAACCTCCAATTCCACTTAAACCTCTGCTCCACCTCCTCCTCCACCTCCTCCTCAACCTACCACTTCACCTTACCCTTTGCCCCACCTCTCTCTCCACCTCAACCTCCCACTCCACCTCAACCTCTGCTCCACCTCTCTCTCCACCTCAACCTCCCATTTCACCTCAACCTCCCACTCCAACTCAATCTCTGCTCCATTAACAGTAGAACACCACCATCTTCTGTGTGGAGGAAAGTAAAAAAGATAGCTGGCAAATTCACCCCCAACCCACCACCAGTGTTGAAGGTGAATGGCCAGTATTTAACTGAAGCAAAGGAAGTTAGCAATGCCCTGGCTAATCATTTTTCAAATGTATCCAGCAAGTGTGAAGGAGCCCCTGGTCACCAGTATAGGAGCGTTGAAGAAAAGAAAATTTTAAATTTTGCAACAAGAAGGGAAGAGTCTTATAATTCTCCTTTCACTGAAAGAGAATTTGATTCCGCACTTGCTCATTGCAACGATACAGCCCCTGGACCCGATGGAATTCCATATGCAATGATTAAACATGTACATTTTAATACAAAGCTATTTATTTTAAGTATTATTAATAGAATATGGCATGATCATAGTTACCCAAGTGTTTGGGAACTAGCCATTATTTTAGCCTTTTTAAAACCCGGTAAAGACAAGTTTTTAGCAGCAAACTATCGTCCTATTGCATTGACATCTTGTTTATGTAAAATCATGGAGAAGATGGTCAATGCAAGGCTGATATGGTACCTTGAAAAGAAAGGTATTTTATCACCGATTCAATGTGGATTCCGAAAAATGCACTCAACGACTGATGTGTTGATACGACAAGAGTCTTCTATTTGTGAAGCCTTTGCTTCCAAACAGCACCATGTTACAGTATTTTTTGACCTTGAAAAGGCATATGATACCACATGGAGATATGGTATACTTAAAACCATTCATGAATTGGGATTGAGAGGAGAGCTGCCACTATTTATTCAGGCATTTCTTTCACGTAGAGTTTTTCAAGTGAGAGTTGGGGAAACACTATCTGAGAGTAAGTGCCAGGAAGAAGGAGTTCCTCAGGGTAGTGTGCTGAGTGTAACCCTTTTTGCACTAGCAATTAATGGGATATCCAAAGCCATTCCCCAGGATGTTCTCTCAACATTATTTGTGGATGATCTCTCAATATCATTTGCTGGCACTAGAATGGCAATGGTTGAGAGAAAAATCCAACACTCTATTGATAAAATTATCCAGTGGGCTGACATGAATGGATTTAAGTTCTCGACAAGTAAAACTACCGTTGTCCATTTTTGTCGTATCCGGGGAGTACATCCAGACCCGGATATATACATTAAAGGTCAACGGATACCATGTGCAAGAGAAGCTAAATTTTTAGGTTTGATATTTGATTGTAGGCTGACATGGGTTTCTCACTTGAAAGCATTAAAAGCTAAATGTGTTGAAGCTCTGAATATCTTAAAAGTATTGTCCCATACATCGTGGGGGGCAGACCGCAATACTATTTTAAAATTATACAAGGCCTTGATTTTTTCCAAAATTAGTTATGGTTGTGAGGTATATTCTTCAGCCACCCCAAGCCGGTTAAAAATATTAGACTCGATACATCATGCAGGTATTAGATTGTCTACTGGAGCTTTTAAAACCTCGCCTATCCCAAGTCTCCTTGTTGATGCTGGAGAGTTACCTCTAGACCTATACCGAATGTCTTCCATTCTTCGGTATTGGTTTAGATTGCAAAGACTCCCTAACTCTCTCGCCTTTCAGACTGCAAGCCTTGTAAGACACGCATCATACTTTGAGTTGCACCCAAAATCTCCTCAACCTTATGGCTTTCGGGTGAAACGATTATTAAATAGTCTGGATTTAATTAGAAATAAGGTACTTCCATTCAAGGTATCACCAACGCCTCCATGGAAGTTACCAGAGATATCTTTTTGTAAATATTTTATTGGAGATAAGAAGAATATGTCAGACCTAGAAGCCAGGTCTCTTTTTAATGAACATGTTAGAGAACATAGAGGATCAACTTTTATCTATACTGATGGCTCCAAATCTGATGCTGGCGTTGGATTTGGAGTACATAGTAATGGTTTTAATTGTAGAGGTGCACTTCCTCTGACCGCTTCCATATTTACTGCCGAACTGTATGGCATATTAACCGCTATTGAGAAAATAGCGTTGGAGAAGGAGGGTAATTTTACAATTTTTAGTGATGCAAGGAGTGTCCTTCAAGCTATGGAAGTTTTTAATTCTAATAACCCTTTAGTTTTAAAGATTTTAGAATGGCTTTTCATAATTGGACGGAGAGGTATAACAGTTCAATTTTGTTGGGTTCCAGCACATGTAGGTGTGTCTGGGAATGAGAAGGCAGATTCACTGGCTAAGGAGGCTGCATCAGAGTTGCTGCCAAGAAGGTATCCCATTCCCTGTGATGATTTTTTACCTGACATCAAGAAATTGGTTTGCAATAAATGGCAACAGCAATGGGATAGTCAAGATGGCAATAAAATGCGAGAGATAACAAATGACATATCTCCTTGGAGGTATAATATGATGCCCCGAAAATGGGAGACGTCTCTTTGTCGTCTCCGTATTGGTCACACTCGGTTTACACACGAGTTTTTGCTGAAGGGCCAACACCAACCATATTGTGACGACTGTGTAGTACCTCTAACAGTAAGGCATTTGTTGACCGAATGCCCCAATTATAACAACTTGCGGAATAGATATTTGTTTGAGGCTCGAGGTGAGGGTGGCAGGTTCATCCTTGCCAAGATTCTTGGAAATGATGTGTCCTACCATGCAAGTGGCATTTTTAGATTTATTTCAGAAGCAGGTCTTCTGAAAAATATTTAACTTTTATTACATTCAACTTTTATGATTTTAATTGAATACTCTTTTATTTTTTATTTTATTTTATCTTTTATTTTTGTATACATAAATTAAATGTTACCGGCGTCAATGACCTCAGATGTCAGGATGCCTGAAAACTTTGAATCAATCAATCTCTCTCCCCCTCAACCTCCCATTCAACTTAAACCTCTGCTCCACACCCTCCTCAACCTACCCCTTCTCCTTACCCTCTGCACCACCTCTCTCTCCGCCTCAACCTCCCATTCCACTTAACCTCTGTTCCACCTCTTCCTCAACCTACCACTTCACCTTACCCTCTGCCCCACCTCTCTCTCTCCCTCAACCTTTCATTCCACTTAAACCTCTGCTCCACCTCTTCCTCAACCTACCACTTCACCTCACCATCTGCTCCACCTCTCTCCAACTCAACCTCCCACTCCACCTCAACCTTCCACTCCACATCAACCTCCCACTTCAATTCAACCTCCCACTCCACCTCAACCTCTGCTCCACCTCTCTCCACCTCAATTTCCCACTCCACCTCAATGTCCCTCTCCACCTCAACCTCCCACTCCACCTCAATCTCTGCTCCACCTCTTTCTCCCCCTCAACCTCCCATTCCACTTAAACCTCTGCTCCACCTCCTCCTCAACCTATCACTTTACCTCACCCTCTGCTCCACCTCTCTCCATCTCAACCTCCCACTCCAACTCAACCTCCCATTCCACCTGAACCTCTGCTCCACCAATATCTCCAACTCAGCCTCCCATTCTTCTTAAACCTCTGCTCCACCTCCTCCTCAACCTGCCACTTCACCTCACCCTCTGCTCCTCCTCTCTTACTCTCCACCTCAACCTCCCACTCCACCTCCACCTCTCTCTCCTCCTCAACCTCTCTCTCCTCCTCAACCTCCCACTCCACCTCAACCTCCCATTCCACTCAAACCTCCGCTCCACCTCCTCCTCAACCTACCACTTCACCTCACCCTTTGCTCCACCTCTCTCTCCACCTCAACCTCCCATTCCACTTAACCTCTGCTCCACCTCCTCCTCAACCTACCACTTCACCTCACCCTCTGCTCCACCCCTCTCTCCACCTCAACCTCCCATTCCACTTAACCTCTGCTCCACCTCCTCCTCAACCTACCACTTCACCTTACCCTTTGCCCCACCTCTCTCTCCACCTCAACCTCCCACTCCAGCTCAACCTCTGCTCGACCTCTCTCGCCACCTCAACCTCCCATTTCACCTCAACCTCCCACTCCACCTCAACCTCTGCTCCACCTCTCTCCCCCCCTCAACCTCCCATTCCACTTAAACCTCTGCTCCACACCCTCCTCAACCTACCCCTTCTCCTTACCCTCTGCACCACCTCTCTCTCCGCCTCAACCTCCCATTCCACTTAACCTCCGCTCCACCTCCTCCTCAACCTACCACTTCACCTCACCCTACCACTTCACCTCACCCTACCACTTCACCTCACCCTACCACTTCACCTCACCCTCTGCTCCACCCCTCTCTCCACCTCATCCTCCCATTCCACTTAAACCTCTGCTCCACCTCCTCCTCCATCTCCTCCTCCACTTCCTCCTCAACCTACCACTTCACCTTACCCTCTGCCCCACCTCTCTCTCTCCCTCAACCTCTCATTCCACTTAAACCTCTGCTCCACCTCTTCCTCAACCTACCACTCCACCTCAACCTCTGCTCCACCTCTCTCCACCTCAATCTCCCACTCCACCTCAACCTCCCACTCCACCTCAACCTCCCACTCCACCTCAACCTCTGCTCCACCTCTTTCACCCCCTCAACCTCCCATTCCACTTAAACCTCTGCTCCACCTCCTCCTCAACCTACCACTTTACCTCACCCTCTGCTCCATCTCTCTCCACCTCAACCTCCCACTCCAACTCAACCTCCCATTCCACCTGAACCTCTGCTCCACCTCCTCCTCAACCTGCCACTTCACCTCACCCTCTGCTCCTCCTCTCTTTCTCTCCACCTCAACCTCCCACTCCACCTCAACCTTGCTCTCTCCTCCTTAACCTCCCACTCCACCTCAACCTCCCGTTCCACTTAAACCTCCGCTCCACCTCCTCCTCGACCTACCACTTCACCTCAACCTCCCATTCCACTTAACCTCACCTCCACCTCCTCCTCAACCTACCACTTTACCTCACCCTCTGCTCCACCCCTCTCTCCACCTCAACCTCCCATTCCACTTAAACCTCTGCTCCACCTCCTCCTCCACCTCCTCCTCAACCTACCACTTCACCTTACTCTTTGCCCCACCTCTCTCTCCACCTCAACCTCCCATTCCACCTCAACCTCTGCTCCACCTCTCTCCCCACCTCAACCTCCCATTTCACCTCAACCTCCCACTCCACCTCAACCTCTGCTCCACCTCAACCTCTGCTCCACCTCTCTCCCCCCCTCAAGCTCCCATTCCACTTAAACCTCTGCTCCACACCCTCCTCAACCTACCCCTTCTCCTTACCCTCTGCACCACACCTCTCTCCGCCTCAACCTCCCATTCCACTTAACCTCTGCTCCACCTCCTCCTCAACCTACCACTTCCCCTCACCCTCTGCTCCACCCCTCTCTCCAACTCATCCTCCCATTCCACTTAAACCTCTGATCCACCTCCTCCTCCACCTCCTCCTCAACCTACCACTTCACCTTACCCTCTGCCCCACTTCTCTCTCCCCCTCAACCTCTCGTTCCACTTAAACCTCTGCTCCACCTCCTCCTCCACCTCCTCCTCAACCTACCACTTCACCTCACTCTCTGCTCCACCTCTCTCCAACTCAACCTCCCTTTCCACCTCAACCTTCCACTCCACATCAACCTCCCACTTCAATTCAACCTCCCACTCCACATCAAGCTCTGCTACACCTCTCTCCACCTCAATCTCCCACTCCACCTCAATCTCCCACTCAACCTCAACCTCCCACTCCACCTCAACCTCTGCTCCACCTCTTTCTCCCCCTCAACTTCCCATTCCACTTAAACCTCTGCTCCACCTCCTCCTCAACCTACCACTGTACCTCACCCTCTGCTCCATCTCTCTCCACCTCAACCTCCCACTCCAACTCAACCTCCCATTCCACCTGAACCTCTGCTCTACCTCTATCTCCAACTCAGCCTCCCATTCTTCTTAAACCTCTGCTCCACCTCCTCCTCAACCTGCCACTTCACCTCACCCTCGGCTCCTCCTCTCTTTCTCTCCACCTCAACCTCCCACTCCACCTCAACCTCCCACTCCACCTCTCTCTCCTCTTCAACCTCTCTCTCCTCCTCAACCCCCCATTCCACTTAACCTCTGCTCCACCTCCTCCTCAACCTACCACTTCACTCACCCTCTGCTCCACCTCTCTCTCCACCTCAACCTCCCATTCCACTTAACCTCTGCTCCACCTCCTCCTCAACCTACCACTTCACCTCACCCTCTGCTCCACGTCTCTATCCACCTCAACCTCCCATTCCACTTAAACCTGTGCTCTACCTCCTCTTGAACCTACCACTTCACCCCACCACTTCACCCCACCCTACCACTTCACCCCACCCTACCACTTCACCCCACCCTCTGCTCCACCTCTCTCTCCACCTCAATCTCCCATTCCACTTAAACCTCTGCTCCGCCTCCTCTTCAACATACCATTTCATCTCACCCTCTGCTCCACCTCTCTCTCATCCTCAACCTCATACTCCACCTCCACCTCATACTACAGCTCAACCTCCCTCTCCACATCAACCTCTGCTCCACCTCTCTATCCCCCTCAACCTCCCATTCCACTTAAACCTCTGCTCCACCTCCTCCTCCACCTCCTCCTCAACCTACCACTTCACCTTACCCTCTGCCCCACCTCTTTCTCCTCCTCAACCTCCCACTCCACCTCAACGTCTGCTCCACCTCTCTCTCCCCCTCAACCTCTCATTCCACTTAAACCTCTGCTCCACCTCCTCCTCCACCTCTTCCTCAACCTACCACTTCACCTCACCCTCCCACTCCACCTCAACCTCCCACTCCACCTTAACCCCCCACTCCCCCTCTCTCTCCCTCTCAACCTCCCACTCCACCTCAACCTCCCACTCCACCTCAACCTCCTACTCCACCTTTCTCTACACTTCAACCTCCCACTCCATCTCAACCTCCCACTCCACCTCAACCTCTGCTCCACCTCTCTCTCCCCCTCAACCTCCCATTCCACTTAAACCTCTGCTCCACATACTCCTCAACCTACCCCTTCTCCTCACCCTCTGCACCACCTCTCTCTCCACCTCAACCTCCCACTCCACCTTAACTTCTGCTCCACCTCTCTCACCCCCTCAACCTCCCATTCCACCTTAACCTCCTATTCCACTTAAACCTCTGTTCCACCTCCTCCTCAACCTACCACTTCACCTCACCCTCTGCTCCACCTCTCTCTCCACCTCATCCTCCCATTCCACTTAACCTCTGCTCCACCTCCTCTTCAACCTACCACTTCACCTCACCCTCTGCTCCACCCTTCTCTCCACCTCAACCTCCCATTCCACTTAACCTTTGCTCCACCTCCTCCTCCACCTACCACTTCACCTTACCCTTTGCCCCACCTCTCTCTCCACCTCAACCTCCCACTCCACCTCAACCTCTGCTCCACCTCTCTCTCCACCTCAACCTCCCATTTCACCTCAACCTCCCACTCCACCTCAACCTCTGCTCCACTTCTCTCTCCCCCTCAACCTTCCATTCCACTTAAACCTCTGCTCCACACCCTCCTCAACCTACCCCTTCTCCTCACCCTCTGCACCACCTCTCTCTCCGCCTCAACCTCCCATTCCACTTAACCTCTGTTCCACTTCCTCCTCAACCTACCACTTCACCTCACCCTCTGCTCCACCCCTCTCTCCACCTCATCCTCCCATTCCACTTAAACCTCTGCTCCACCTCCTCCTCCATCTCCTCCTCAACCTACCACTTCACCTTACCCTCTGCCCCACCTCTCTCTCTCCCTCAACCTCTCATTCCACTTAAACCTCTGCTCCACCTCTTCCTCAGCCTACCACTTCACCTCACCCTCTGCTCCACCTCTCTCCAACTCAACCTCCCACTCCACCTCAACCTTCCACTCCACATCAACCTCCCACTTCAATTCAACCTCCCACTCCACCTCAACCTCTGCTCTACCTCTCTCCACCTCAATCTCCCACTCCACCTCAACCTCCCACTCCACCTCAACCTCTGCTCCACCTCTTTCTCCCCCTCAACCTCCCATTCCACTTAAACCTCTGCTCCACCTCCTCCTCAACCTACCACTTTACCTCACCCTCTGCTCCACCTCTCTCCACCTCAACCTCCCACTCCAACTCAACCTCCCATTCCACCTGAACCTCTGCTCCACCTCTATCTCCAACTCAGCCTCCCATTCTTCTTAAACCTCTGCTCCACATCCTCCTCAACCTGCCACTTCACCTCACCCTCTGCTCCTCCTCTTTTTCTCTCCACCTCAACTTCCCACTCCACCTCAACCTCCCACTCCACCTCAACCTCCCACTCCACCTCTCTCTCCTCCTCAACTTCCCACTCCACCTCAACCTCCCACTACACCTCAACCCCCCATTCCACTTAAACCTCCGCTCCACCTCCTCCTCAACCTACCACTTCACCTCACCCTCTGCTCCACCTCTCTCTCCACCTCAACCTCCCATTCCACTTAACCTCTGCTCCACCTCCTCCTCAACCTACCACTTCACCTCACCCTCTGCTCCACGCCTCTCTCCACCTCAACCTCCCATTCCACTTAAACCTCTGCTCCACCTCCTCCTCCACCTCCTCCTCAACCTACCACCTCACTTTACCCTTTGCCCCACCTCAACCTCCCACTCAACCTCCCACTCCAGCTCAACCTCTGCTCCACCTCTCTCGCCACCTCAACCTCCCATTTCACCTCAACCTCCCACTCCACCTCTGCTCTACCTCTCTCTCCCCCTCAACCTCCCATTCCACTTAAACCTCTGCTCCACACCTTCCTCAACCTACCCCTTTTCCTTACCCTCTGCACCACCTCTCTCTCCGCCTCAACCTCCCATTCCACTTAACCTCTGCTCCACCTCCTCCTCAACCTACCACTTCACCTCACCCTCTGCTCCACCCCTCTCTCCACCTAATCCTCCCATTCCACTTAAACCTCTGCTCCACCTCCTCCTCCACCTCCTCCTCCACCTACCACTTCACCTTACCCTCTGCCCCACCTCTCTCTCTCCCTCAACCTCTCATTCCACTTAAACCTCTGCTCCACCTCTTCCTCAACCTACCACATCACTTCACCCTCTGCTCCACCTCTCTCCAACTCAACCTCCCACTCCACCTCAACCTTCCACTCCACCTCAACCTTCCACTCCACATCAACCTCCCACTTCAATTCAACCTCCCACTCCACCTAAACCTTTGCTCCACCTCTCTCCATCTCAATCTCCCACTCCA
>NC_090763.1:14120703-14195703 GCF_036898095.1 Palaemon carinicauda
CCCCTCCATCTCAACCTCCCCCTCACCCTTTCCCCTCAACCTCAGTTCCACCTCAACCTAAGCTCCACTACCCCTTCAACCTAAGCTCCACTACCCCTTCAACCTAAGCTCCACTACCCCTCCAACCTCCTCAACTTCTACTCCATCTCAACCTCCCCCTCACCCTTTCCCCTCAACCTCAGTTCCACCTCAACCTAAGCTCCACTACCCCTTCAACCTAAGCTCCACTACCCCTTCAACCTAAGCTCCACTACCCCTCCAACCTCCTCAACTTCTACTCCATCTCAACCTCCCCCTCACCCTTTCCCCTCAACCTCAGTTCCACCTCAACCTAAGCTCCACTACCCCTTCAACCTAAGCTCCACTACCCCTTCAACCTAAGCTCCACTACCCCTTCAACCTCCTTAACTTCTACTCCATCTCAACCTCCCCCTCACCCTTTCCCTCAACTTCAGTTCCACCTCAACCTAAGCTCCACTACCCCTTCAACCTAAGCTCCACTACCCCTTCAACCTAAGCTCCACTACCCCTTCAACCTCCTCAACTTCTACTCCATCTCAACCTCCCCCTCACCCTTTCCCCTCAACCTCAGTTCCACCTCAACCTAAGCTCCACTACCCCTTCAACCTAAGCTCCACTACCCCTTCAACCTAAGCTCCACTACCCCTTCAACCTAAGCTCCACTACTCCTTCAACCTAAGCTCCACTACCCCTCCAACCTCCTCAACTTCTACTCCATCTCAACCTCCCCCTCACCCTTTCCCCTCAACCTCAGTTCCACCTCAACCTAAGCTCCACTACCCCTTCAACCTAAGCTCCACTACCCCTTCAAACTCCTCAACTTCTACTCCATCTCAACCTCCCCCTCACCCTTTCCCCTCAACCTCAGTTCCACCTCAACCTAAGCTCCACTACCCCTTCAACCTCAGCTCCACTACCCCTTCAACCTAAGCTCCACTACCCCTTCAACCTCCTCAACTTCTACCCATCTCAACCTCCCCTCACCCTTTCCCCTCAACCTCAGTTCCACCTCAACCTAAGCTCCACTACCCCTTCAACCTAAGCTCCACTACCCCTTCAACCTAAGCTCCACTACCCCTCCAACCTCCTCAACTTCTACTCCATCTCAACCTCCCCCTCACCCTTTCCCCTCAACCTCAGTTCCACCTCAACCTAAGCTCCACTACCCCTTCAACCTAAGCTCCACTACCCCTTCAACTCCTCAACTTCTACTCCATCTCAACCTCCCCCTCACCCTTTCCCCTCAACCTTCAGTTCCACCTCAACCTAAGCTCCACTACCCCTTCAACCTAACCTCCACTACCCCTTCAACCTAAGCTCCACTACCCCTCAACCTCCTCAACTTCTACTCCATCTCAACCTCCCCCTCACCCTTTCCCCTCAACCTCAGTTCCACCTCAACCTAAGCTCCACTACCCCTTCAACCTAAGCTCCACTACCCCTTCAACCTAAGCTCCACTACCCCTTCAACCTCCTCAACTTCTACTCCATCTCAACCTCCCCCTCACCCTTTCCCCTCAACCTCAGTTCCACCTCAACCTAAGCTCCACTACCCCTTCAACCTAAGCTCCACTACCCCTTCAATCTAAGCTCCACTACCCCTTCAACTCCTCAACTTCTACTCCATCTCAACCTCCCCCTCACCCTTTCCCCTCAACCTCAGTTCCACCTCAACCTAAGCTCCACTACCCCTTCAACCTCCTCAACTTCTTCTCCATCTCCATCTCCCCCTCACCCTCACCCTCTCCCTCAACCTCTGTCCACCTCAACCTCAGCTCCACTACCCCTTCAATCCTCAACTTTACTCCATCTCAACCTCCCCCTCACCCTCTCCCCTCAACCTCTTCTTCACCTCAACCTAAGCTCCACTACCCCTTCAACCTAAGCTCCACTACCCCTCCAACCTCCTCAACTTCTACTCCATCTCAACCTCCCCCTCACCCTCTCCCCTCAACCACTGCTCCACCTCAACCTCAGCTCCACTACCCCTTCAACCTAAGCTCCACTACCCCTTCAACCTAAGCTCCACTACCCCTCCAACCTCCTCAACTTCTACTCATCTCAACCTCCCCCTCACCCTTTCCCCTCAACCTCAGTTCCACCTCAACCTAAGCTCCACTACCCCTTCAACCTCCTCAACTTCTACTCCATCTCAACCTCCCCCTCACCCTCTCCCCTCAACCACTGCTCCACCTCAACCTCAGCTCCACTACCCCTTCAACCTAAGCTCCACTACCCCTTCAACCTAAGCTCCACTACCCCTCCAACCTCCTCAACTTCTACTCCATCTCAACCTCCCCCTCACCCTTTCCCCTCAACCTCAGTTCCACCTCAACCTAAGCTCCACTACCCCTTCAACCTAAGCTCCACTACCCCTTCAACCTAAGCTCCACTACCCCTCCAACCTCCTCAACTTCTACTCCATCTCAACCTCCCCCTCACCTTTCCCCTCAACCTCAGTTCCACCTCAACCTAAGCTCCACTACCCCTTCAACCTCCTCAACTTCTACTCCATCTCAACCTCCCCCTCACCCTTTCCCCTCAACCTCAGTTCCACCTCAACCTAAGCTCCACTACCCCTTCAACCTAAGCTCCACTACCCCTTCAACCTAAGCTCCACTACCCCTCCAACCTCCTCAACTCTACTCCATCTCAACCTCCTCACCCTTTCCCCTCAACCTCAGTTCCACCTCAACCTAAGCTCCACTACCCCTCCAACCTCCTCAACTTCTACTCCATCTCAACCTCCCCCTCACCCTTTCCCCTCAACCTCAGTTCCACCTCAACCTAAGCTCCACTACCCCTTCAACCTAAGCTCCACTACCCCTTCAACCTAAGCTCCACTACCCCTTCAACTCCTCAACTTCTACTCCATCTCAACCTCCCCCTCACCCTCTCCCCTCAACCACTGCTCCACCTCAACCTCAGCTCCACTACCCCTTCAACCTAAGCTCCACTACCCCTTCAACCTAAGCTCCACTACCCCTCCAACCTCCTCAACTTCTACTCCATCTCAACCTCCCCCTCACCCTTTCCCCTCAACCTCAGTTCCACCTCAACCTAAGCTCCACTACCCCTTCAACCTCCTCAACTTCTACTCCATCTCAACCTCCCCCTCACCCTCTCCCCTCAACCACTGCTCCACCTCAACCTCAGCTCCACTACCCCTTCAACCTAAGCTCCACTACCCCTTCAACCTAAGCTCCACTACCCCTCCAACCTCCTCAACTTCTACTCCATCTCAACCTCCCCCTCACCCTTTCCCCTCAACCTCAGTTCCACCTCAACCTAAGCTCCACTACCCCTTCAACCTCCTCAACTTCTACTCCATCTCAACCTCCCCCTCACCCTCTCCCCTCAACCACTCCCCTCAACCTAAGCTCCACTACCCCTTCAACCTAAGCTCCACTACCCCTTCAACCTAAGCTCCACTACCCCTCCAACCTCCTCAACTTCTACTCCATCTCAACCTCCCCCTCACCCTTTCCCCTCAACCTCAGCTCCACCTCAACCTAAGCTCCACTACCCCTTCAACCTAAGCTCCACTACCCCTTCAACCTCCTCAACTTCTACTCCATCTCAACCTCCCCCTCACCCTCTCCCCTCAACCACTGCTCCACCTGAACCTCAGCTCCACTACCCCTTCAACCTAAGCTCCACTACCCCTTCAACCTAAGCTCCACTACCCCTTCAACCTCCTCAACTTCTACTCCATCTCAACCTCCCCCTCACCCTTTCCCCTCAACCTCAGTTCCACCTCAACCTAAGCTCCACTACCCCTTCAACCTAAGCTCCACTACCCCTTCAACCTCCTCAACTTCTACTCCATCTCAACCTCCCCCTCACCCTCTCCCCTCAACCTGCTCCACCTCAACCTCAGCTCCACTACCCCTCAACCTAAGCTCCACTACCCCTTCAACCTAAGCTCCACTACCCCTCCAACCTCCTCAACTTCTACTCCATCTCAACCCTCACCCTCTCCCCTCAACCTCTGTTCCACCTCAACCTAAGCTCCACTACCCCTTCAACCTAAGCTCCACTACCCCTTCAACCTCCTCAACTTCTACTCCATCTAACCTCCCCTCAACCTCACCCTCTCCCCTCAACCTCTGCTCCACCTCAACCTCTGCTCCACCTCAACCTCGCTCCACCTCAACCTAAGCTCCACTACCCCTTCAACCTCCTCAACTTCTACTCCATCTCAACCTCCCCCTCACCCTCTCCCCTCAACCTCTGCTCCACCTCAACCTAAGCTCCACTACCCCTTCAACCTCCTCAATTCTCTCCATCTCACCCTCACCCTCTCCCTCAACCTCTAATCCACCTCAACCTCAGCTCCACTACCCCTTCAACCTCAACTTTACTCCATCTCAACCTCCCCCTCACCCTCTCCCCTCAACCTCTCCCCTCAACCTCAGCTCCACCTAACCTAGCTCCACCTCAACCTAAGCTCCACTACCCCTTCAACCTCCTCAACTTCTACTCCATCTCAACCTCCCCCTCACCCTCCCCCTCAACCTCAGCTCCACCTCAACCTAAGCTCCACTACCCCTTCAACCTAAGCTCCACTACCCCTTCAACCTCCTCAACTTCTACTCCATCTCAACCTCCCCCTCACCCTCTCCCCTCAACCTTTCTCCACCTCAACCTAAGCTCCACTACCCCTTCAACCTCCTCAACTTCTACTCCATCTCAACCTCCTCACCCTCTCCCCTCAACCTCTGCTCCACCTCAACCTAAGCTCCACTACCCCTTCAACCTAAGCTCCACTACCCCTTCAACCTCCTCAACTTCTACTCCATCTCAACCTCCCCCTCAACCTCTCCCCTCAACCTCTGCTCCACCTCAACCTAAGCTCCACTACCCCTTCAACCTCCTCAACTTCTACTCCATCTCAACCTCCCCCTCACCCTCTCCCCTCAACCTCTGCTCCACCTCAACCTCAGCTCCACTACCCCTTCAACCTCCTAACTTCTACTCCATCTCAACCTCCCCCTCACCCTTCCCCAACCTCTGCTCCACCTCAACCTCAGCTCCACTACCCCTTCAACCTCCTCAACTTCTACTCCATCTCAACCTCCCCCTCACCCTCTCCCCTCAACCTGCTCCACCTCAACCTCAGCTCCACTACCCCTTCAACCTAAGCTCCACTACCCCTTCAACCTCCTCAACTTCTACTCCATCTCAACCTCCCCCTCACCCTTTCCCCTCAACCTCAGTTCCACCTCAACCTAAGCTCCACTACCCCTTCAACCTAAGCTCCACTACCCCTTCAACCTAAGCTCCACTACCCCTCCAACCTCCTCAACTTCTACTCCATCTCAACCTCCCCCTCACCCTTTCCCCTCAACCTCAGTTCCACCTCAACCTAAGCTCCACTACCCCTTAACCTAAGCTCCACTACCCCTTCAACCTAAGCTCCACTACCCCTCCAACCTCCTCAACTTCTACTCCATCTCAACCTCCCCCTCACCCTTTCCCCTCAACCTCAGTTCCACCTCAACCTAAGCTCCACTACCCCTTCAACCTAAGCTCCACTACCCCTTCAACCTAAGCTCCACTACCCCTTCAACCTCCTCAACTTCTACTCCATCTCAACCTCCCCCTCACCCTTTCCCCTCAACCTCAGCTCCACTACCCCTTCAACCTAAGCTCCACTACCCCTTCAACCTCCTCAACTTCTACTCCATCTCAACCTCCCCCTCACCCTTTCCCCTCAACCTCAGTTCCACCTCAACCTAAGCTCCACTACCCCTTCAACCTAAGCTCCACTACCCCTTCAACCTAAGCTCCACTACCCCTTCAACCTCTCCACTACTCCTTCAACCTAAGCTCCACTACCCCTCAACCTCCTCAACTTCTACTCCATCTCAACCTCCCCCTCACCCTTCCCCTCAACCTCAGTCCACCTCAACCTAAGCTCCACTACCCCTTCAACCTAAGCTCCACTACCCCTTCAACTCCTCAACTTCTACTCCATCTCAACCTCCCCCTCACCCTTTCCCCTCAACCTCAGTTCCACCTCAACCTAAGCTCCACTACCCCTTCAACCTAAGCTCCACTACCCCTTCAACCTAAGCTCCACTACCCCTCCAACCTCCTCAACTTCTACTCCATCTCAACCTCCCCCTCACCCTTTCCCCTCAACCTCAGTTCCACCTCAACCTAAGCTCCACTACCCCTTCAACCTAAGCTCCACTACCCCTTCAACCTAAGCTCCACTACCCCTCCAACCTCCTCAACTTCTACTCCATCTCAACCTCCCCCTCACCCTCTCCCCTCAACCTCAGTTCCACCTCAACCTAAGCTCCACTACCCCTTCAACCTAAGCTCCACTACCCCTTCAACTCCTCAACTTCTACTCCATCTCAACCTCCCCCTCACCCTTCCCCTCAACTCAGTTCCACCTCAACCTAAGCTCCACTACCCCTTCAACCTAAGCTCCACTACCCCTTCAACCTAAGCTCCACTACCCCTTCAACCTAAGCTCCACTACCCCTCAACCTCCTCAACTTCTACTCCATCTCAACCTCCCCCTCACCCTTTCCCCTCAACCTCAGTTCCACCTCAACCTAAGCTCCACTACCCCTTCAACCTAAGCTCCACTACCCCTTCAACTCCTCAACTTCTACTCCATCTCAACCTCCCCCTCACCCTCTCCCCTCAACCTCAGTTCCACCTCAACCTCAGCTCCACTACCCCTTCAACCTCAAGCTCCACTACCCCTTCAACCTAAGCTCCACTACCCCTTCAACCTCCTCAACTTCTACTCCATCTCAACCTCCCCCTCACCCTTTCCCCTCAACCTCAGTTCCACCTCAACCTAAGCTCCACTACCCCTTCAACCTAAGCTCCACTACCCCTTCAACCTAAGCTCCACTACCCCTCAACCTCCTCAACTTCTACTCCATCTCAACCTCCCCCTCACCCTTTCCCCTCAACCTCAGTTCCACCTCAACCTAAGCTCCACTACCCCTTCAACCTAAGCTCCACTACCCCTTCAACTCCTCAACTTCTACTCCATCTCAACCTCCCCCTCACCCTTTCCCCTCAACCTCAGTTCCACCTCAACCTAAGCTCCACTACCCCTTCAACCTAAGCTCCACTACCCCTTCAACCTAAGCTCCACTACCCCTCAACCTCCTCAACTTCTACTCCATCTCAACCTCCCCCTCACCCTTTCCCCTCAACCTCAGTTCCACCTCAACCTAAGCTCCACTACCCCTTCAACCTAAGCTCCACTACCCCTTCAACCTAAGCTCCACTACCCCTTCAACCTCCTCAACTTCTACTCCATCTCAACCTCCCCCTCACCCTTTCCCCTCAACCTCAGTTCCACCTCAACCTAAGCTCCACTACCCCTTCAACCTAAGCTCCACTACCCCTTCAACCTAAGCTCCACTACCCCTTCAACCTCCTCAACTTCTACTCCATCTCAACCTCCCCCTCACCCTTTCCCCTCAACCTCAGTTCCACCTCAACCTAAGCTCCACTACCCCTTCAACCTCCTCAACTTCTACTCCATCTCAACCTCCCCCTCACCCTCACCCTCTCCCTCAACCTCTGTCCACCTCAACCTAAGCTCCACTACCCCTTCAACCTCCTCAACTTCTACTCCATCTCAACCTCCCCCTCACCCTCTCCCCTCAACCTCTTCTCACCTCAACCTAAGCTCCACTACCCCTTCAACCTAAGCTCCACTACCCCTTCAACCTCCTCAACTTTACTCCATCTCAACCTCCCCCTCACCCTCTCCCCTCAACCTCAGCTCCACCTCAACCTAAGCTCCACTACCCCTTCAACCTAAGCTCCACTACCCCTTCAACCTAAGCTCCACTACCCCTCCAACCTCCTCAACTTCTACTCCATCTCAACCTCCCCCTCACCCTTCCCCTCAACCTCAGTCCACCTCAACCTAAGCTCCACTACCCCTTCAACCTCCTCAACTTCTACTCCATCTCAACCTCCCCCTCACCCTCTCCCCTCAACCACTGCTCCACCTCAACCTCAGCTCCACTACCCCTTCAACCTAAGCTCCACTACCCCTTCAACCTAAGCTCCACTACCCCTCAACCTCCTCAACTTCTACTCCATCTCAACCTCCCCCTCACCCTCTCCCCTCAACCTCAGCTCCACCTCAACCTAAGCTCCACTACCCCTTCAACCTAAGCTCCACTACCCCTTCAACCTAAGCTCCACTACCCCTCCAACCTCCTCAACTTCTACTCCATCTCAACCTCCCCCTCACCCTTTCCCCTCAACCTCAGTTCCACCTCAACCTAAGCTCCACTACCCCTTCAACCTCCTCAACTTCTACTCCATCTCAACCTCCCCCTCACCCTCTCCCCTCAACCTACTCTCCACCTCAACCTCAGCTCCACTACCCCTTCAACCTAAGCTCCACTACCCCTTCAACCTAAGCTCCACTACCCCTCAACCTCCTCAACTCTACTCCATCTCAACCTCCCCCTCACCCTTTCCCCTCAACCTCAGTTCCACCTCAACCTAAGCTCCACTACCCCTTCAACCTAAGCTCCACTACCCCTTCAACCTAAGCTCCACTACCCCTTCAACCTCCTCAACTTCTACTCCATCTCAACCTCCCCCTCACCCTCTCCCCTCAACCTCAGCTCCACCTCAACCTAAGCTCCACTACCCCTTCAACCTAAGCTCCACTACCCCTCAACCTCCTCAACTTCTACTCCATCTCAACCTCCCCCTCACCCTTCCCCTCAACCTCAGCTCCACCTCAACCTAAGCTCCACTACCCCTTCAACCTCCTCAACTTCTACTCCATCTCAACCTCCCCCTCACCCTCTCCCCTCAACCACTGCTCCACCTCAACCTCAGCTCCACTACCCCTTCAACCTAAGCTCCACTACCCCTTCAACCTAAGCTCCACTACCCCTCAACCTCCTCAACTTCTACTCCATCTCAACCTCCCCCTCACCCTTTCCCCTCAACCTCAGTCCACCTCAACCTAAGCTCCACTACCCCTTCAACCTCCTCAACTTCTACTCCATCTCAACCTCCCCCTCACCCTCTCCCCTCAACCACTCCCCTCAACCTAGCTCCACTACCCCTTCAACCTAAGCTCCACTACCCCTTCAACCTAAGCTCCACTACCCCTCCAACCTCCTCAACTTCTACTCCATCTCAACCTCCCCCTCACCCTTTCCCCTCAACCTCAGTTCCACCTCAACCTAAGCTCCACTACCCCTTCAACCTAAGCTCCACTACCCCTTCAACCTCCTCAACTTCTACTCCATCTCAACCTCCCCCTCACCCTTTCCCCTCAACCAGTCCACCTCAACCTAAGCTCCACTACCCCTTCAACCTAAGCTCCACTACCCCTTCAACCTAAGCTCCACTACCCCTTCAACCTCCTCAACTTCTACTCCATCTCAACCTCCCCCTCACCCTTTCCCCTCAACCTCAGTTCCACCTCAACCTAAGCTCCACTACCCCTTCAACCTAAGCTCCACTACCCCTTCAACCTAAGCTCCACTACCCCTTCAACCTCCTCAACTTCTACTCCATCTCAACCTCCCCCTCACCCTCTCTCCCTCAACCTCTCCACCTAACCTCAGCCCACTACCCCTCAACCTAAGCTCCACTACCCCTTCAACCTAAGCTCCACTACCCCTTCAACCTCCTCAACTTCTACTCCATCTCAACCTCCCCCTCACCCTCTCCCCTCAACCTCAGTTCCACCTCAACCTAAGCTCCACTACCCCTTCAACCTAAGCTCCACTACCCCTTCAACCTCCTAACTTCTACCATCTAACCTCCCCTCAACCTCACCCTCTCCCCTCAACCTCCTCCACCTCAACCTCTGCTCCACCTCAACCTCAGCTCCACCTCAACCTAAGCTCCACTACCCCTTCAACCTCCTCAACTTCTACTCCATCTTAACCTCCCCCTCACCCTCTCCCCTCAACCTCTGCTCCACCTCAACCTAAGCTCCACTACCCCTTCAACCTCCTCAACTCTCATCTCACCCTCACCCTCTCCCTCAACTCTAATCCACCTCAACCTAGCTCCACTACCCCTTCAACCTCAACTTCTACTCCATCTCAACCTCCCCCTCACCCTCTCCCCTCAACCTCTCCACCTCAACCTCAGCTCCACCTTCAACCTAGCTCCACCTCAACCTAAGCTCCACTACCCCTTCAACCTCCTCAACTTCTACTCCATCTCAACCTCCCCCTCACCCTTTCCCCTCAACCTCTGCTCCACCTCAACCTAAGCTCCACTACCCCTTCAACCTAAGCTCCACTACCCCTTCAACCTCCTCAACTTCTACTCCATCTCAACCTCCCCCTCACCCTCTCCCCTCAACCTGCTCCACCTCAACCTAAGCTCCACTACCCCTTCAACCTCCTCAACTTCTACTCCATCTCAACCTCCCCCTCACCCTTTCCCCTCAACCTCAGTTCCACCTCAACCTAAGCTCCACTACCCCTTCAACCTCCTCAACTTCTACTCCATCTCAACCTCCCCCTCACCCTCACCCTCTCCCCTCAACCTCTGCTCCACCTCAACCTAAGCTCCACTACCCCTTCAACCTCCTCAACTTCTACTCCATCTCAACCTCCCCCTCACCCTCTCCCCTCAACCTCTTCTCACCTCAACCTAAGCTCCACTACCCCTTCAACCTAAGCTCCACTACCCCTCAACCTCCTCAACTTCTACTCCATCTCAACCTCCCCCTCACCCTCTCCCCTCAACCACTGCTCCACCTCAACCTCAGCTCCACTACCCCTTCAACCTAAGCTCCACTACCCCTTCAACCTAAGCTCCACTACCCCTCCAACCTCCTCAACTTCTACTCCATCTCAACCTCCCCCTCACCCTTTCCCCTCAACCTCAGTCCACCTCAACCTAAGCTCCACTACCCCTTCAACCTCCTCAACTTCTACTCCATCTCAACCTCCCCCTCACCCTCTCCCCTCAACCACTGCTCCACCTCAACCTCAGCTCCACTACCCCTTCAACCTAAGCTCCACTACCCCTTCAACCTAAGCTCCACTACCCCTCCAACCTCCTCAACTTCTACTCCATCTCAACCTCCCCCTCACCCTCTCCCCTCAACCTCAGTTCCACCTCAACCTAAGCTCCACTACCCCTTCAACCTAAGCTCCACTACCCCTTCAACCTAAGCTCCACTACCCCTCCAACCTCCTCAACTTCTACTCCATCTCAACCTCCCCCTCACCCTTTCCCCTCAACCTCAGTTCCACCTCAACCTAAGCTCCACTACCCCTTCAACCTCCTCAACTTCTACTCCATCTCAACCTCCCCCTCACCCTCTCCCCTCAACCACTGCTCCACCTCAACCTCAGCTCCACTACCCCTTCAACCTAAGCTCCACTACCCCTTCAACCTAAGCTCCACTACCCCTCCAACCTCCTCAACTTCTACTCCATCTCAACCTCCCCCTCACCCTTTCCCCTCAACCTCAGTTCCACCTCAACCTAAGCTCCACTACCCCTTCAACCTAAGCTCCACTACCCCTTCAACCTAAGCTCCACTACCCCTCAACCTCCTCAACTTCTACTCCATCTCAACCTCCCCCTCACCCTCTTCCCCTCAACCTAGCTCCACCTCAACCTAAGCTCCACTACCCCTTCAACCTAAGCTCCACTACCCCTTCAACCTCCTCAACTTCTACTCCATCTCAACCTCCCCCTCACCCTTTCCCCTCAACCTCAGTCCACCTCAACCTAAGCTCCACTACCCCTTCAACCTCCTCAACTTCTACTCCATCTCAACCTCCCCCTCACCCTCTCCCCTCAACCCTCTCCACCTCAACCTCAGCTCCACTACCCCTTCAACCTAAGCTCCACTACCCCTTCAACCTAAGCTCCACTACCCCTCAACCTCCTCAACTTCTACTCCATCTCAACCTCCCCCTCACCCTTCCCCTCAACCTCAGTCCACCTCAACCTAAGCTCCACTACCCCTTCAACCTCCTCAACTTCTACTCCATCTCAACCTCCCCCTCACCCTCTCCCCTCAACCACTCCCCTCAACCTAGCTCCACTACCCCTTCAACCTAAGCTCCACTACCCCTTCAACCTAAGCTCCACTACCCCTTCAACCTCCTCAACTTCTACTCCATCTCAACCTCCCCCTCACCCTTTCCCCTCAACCTCAGCTCCACCTCAACCTAAGCTCCACTACCCCTTCAACCTAAGCTCCACTACCCCTTCAACCTCCTCAACTTCTACTCCATCTCAACCTCCCCCTCACCCTCTCCCCTCAACCCTGTCCACCTCAACCTCAGCTCCACTACCCCTTCAACCTAAGCTCCACTACCCCTTCAACCTAAGCTCCACTACCCCTTCAACCTCCTCAACTTCTACTCCATCTCAACCTCCCCCTCACCCTTTCCCCTCAACCTCAGTCCACCTCAACCTAAGCTCCACTACCCCTTCAACCTAAGCTCCACTACCCCTTCAACCTAAGCTCCACTACCCCTTCAACCTCCTCAACTTCTACTCCATCTCAACCTCCCCCTCACCCTCTCTCCTCAACCTGCTCCACCTAACCTCAGCTCCACTACCCCTCAACCTAAGCTCCACTACCCCTTCAACCTAAGCTCCACTACCCCTCAACCTCCTCAACTTCTACTCCATCTCAACCTCTCACCCTCTCCCCTCAACCTCTGTTCCACCTCAACCTAAGCTCCACTACCCCTTCAACCTAAGCTCCACTACCCCTTCAACCTCCTCAACTTCTACTCCATCTAACCTCCCCTCTCACCCTCTCCCCTCAACCTCTGCTCCACCTCAACCTGCTCCACCTCAACCTCGCTCCACCTCAACCTAAGCTCCACTACCCCTTCAACCTCCTCAACTTCTACTCCATCTCAACCTCCCCCTCACCCTCTCCCCTCAACCTCTGCTCCACCTCAACCTAAGCTCCACTACCCCTTCAACCTCCTCAATTCTCTCCATCTCACCCTCACCCTCTCCCTCAACTCTAATCCACCTCAACCTCAGCTCCACTACCCTTCAACCTCAACTTCTACTCCATCTCAACCTCCCCCTCACCCTTCCCCTCAACCTCTCCCCTCAACCTCAGCTCCACCTAACCTCAGCTCCACCTCAACCTAAGCTCCACTACCCCTTCAACCTCCTCAACTTCTACTCCATCTCAACCTCCCCTCACCCTCCCCCTCAACCTCTGCTCCACCTCAACCTAAGCTCCACTACCCCTTCAACCTAAGCTCCACTACCCCTTCAACCTCCTCAACTTCTACTCCATCTCAACCTCCCCTCACCCTCTCCCCTCAACCTCTGCTCCACCTCAACCTAAGCTCCACTACCCCTTCAACCTCCTCAACTTCTACTCCATCTCAACCTCCTCACCCTCTCCCCTCAACCTCTGCTCCACCTCAACCTAAGCTCCACTACCCCTTCAACCTAAGCTCCACTACCCCTTCAACCTCCTCAACTTCTACTCCATCTCAACCTCCCCCTCAACCTCTCCCCTCAACCTCAGCTCCACCTCAACCTAAGCTCCACTACCCCTTCAACCTCCTCAACTTCTACTCCATCTCAACCTCCCCCTCACCCTCTCCCCTCAACCTCTGCTCCACCTCAACCTCAGCTCCACTACCCCTTCAACCTCCTCAACTTCTACTCCATCTCAACCTCCCCCTCACCCTTCCCCTCAACCTCTGCTCCACCTCAACCTCAGCTCCACTACCCCTTCAACCTCCTCAACTTCTACTCCATCTCAACCTCCCCCTCACCCTCTCCCTCAACCTGCTCCACCTCAACCTCAGCTCCACTACCCCTTCAACCTAAGCTCCACTACCCCTTCAACTCCTCAACTTCTACTCCATCTCAACCTCCCCCTCACCCTTTCCCCTCAACCTCTTCCACCTCAACCTAAGCTCCACTACCCCTTCAACCTAAGTCCACTACCCCTTCAACCTAAGCTCCACTACCCCTCCAACCTCCTCAACTTCTACTCCATCTCAACCTCCCCCTCACCCTTTCCCCTCAACCTCAGTTCCACCTCAACCTAAGCTCCACTACCCCTTCAACCTAAGCTCCACTACCCCTTCAACCTAAGCTCCACTACCCCTCAACCTCCTCAACTTCTACTCCATCTCAACCTCCCCCTCACCCTTTCCCCTTCAACCTCAAGCTCCACTACCCCTTCAACCTAAGCTCCACTACCCCTTCAACCTCCTCAACTTCTACTCCATCTCAACCTCCCCCTCACCCTTTCCCCTCAACCTCAGTTCCACCTCAACCTAAGCTCCACTACCCCTTCAACCTAAGCTCCACTACCCCTTCAACCTAAGCTCCACTACCCCTTCAACCTAACTCCACTACTCCTTCAACCTAAGCTCCACTACCCCTCAACCTCCTCAACTTCTACTCCATCTCAACCTCCCCCTCACCCTTTCCCCTCAACCTCAGTTCCACCTCAACCTAAGCTCCACTACCCCTTCAACCTAAGCTCCACTACCCCTTCAACCTCCTCAACTTCTACTCCATCTCAACCTCCCCCTCACCCTTTCCCCTCAACCTCAGTTCCACCTCAACCTAAGCTCCACTACCCCTTCAACCTAAGCTCCACTACCCCTTCAACCTAAGCTCCACTACCCCTTCAACCTCCTCAACTTCTACTCCATCTCAACCTCCCCCTCACCCTTTCCCCTCAACCTCAGTTCCACCTCAACCTAAGCTCCACTACCCCTTCAACCTAAGCTCCACTACCCCTTCAACCTAAGCTCCACTACCCCTCAACCTCCTCAACTTCTACTCCATCTCAACCTCCCCTCACCCTTCCCCTCAACCTCAGTTCCACCTCAACCTAAGCTCCACTACCCCTTCAACCTAAGCTCCACTACCCCTTCAACTCCTCAACTTCTACTCCATCTCAACCTCCCCCTCACCCTTTCCCCTCAACCTCAGTTCCACCTCAACCTAAGCTCCACTACCCCTTCAACCTAAGCTCCACTACCCCTTCAACCTAAGCTCCACTACCCCTCAACCTCCTCAACTTCTACTCCATCTCAACCTCCCCCTCACCCTTTCCCCTCAACCTCAGTTCCACCTCAACCTAAGCTCCACTACCCCTTCAACCTAAGCTCCACTACCCCTTCAACCTAAGCTCCACTACCCCTTCAACCTCCTCAACTTCTACTCCATCTCAACCTCCCCCTCACCCTTTCCCCTCAACCTCAGTTCCACCTCAACCTAAGCTCCACTACCCCTTCAACCTAAGCTCCACTACCCCTTCAACTCCTCAACTTCTACTCCATCTCAACCTCCCCCTCACCCTTTCCCCTCAACCTCAGTTCCACCTCAACCTAAGCTCCACTACCCCTTCAACCTCCTCAACTTCTTCTTCATCTCCATCTCCCCCTCACCCTCACCCTCTCCCTCAACCTCTGTCCACCTCAACCTCAGCTCCACTACCCCTTCAATCCTCAACTTTACTCCATCTCAACCTCCCCCTCACCCTCTCCCCTCAACCTCTTCTTCACCTCAACCTAAGCTCCACTACCCCTTCAACCTAAGCTCCACTACCCCTCCAACCTCCTCAACTTCTACTCCATCTCAACCTCCCCCTCACCCTTTCCCCTCAACCTCAGTTCCACCTCAACCTAAGCTCCACTACCCCTTCAACCTAAGCTCCACTACCCCTTCAACCTAAGCTCCACTACCCCTCCAACCTCCTCAACTTCTACTCCATCTCAACCTCCCCCTCACTCTTTCCCCTCAACCTCAGTTCCACCTCAACCTAAGCTCCACTACCCCTTCAACCTCCTCAACTTCTACTCCATCTCAACCTCCCCCTCACCCTTTCCCCTCAACCTCAGTTCCACCTCAACCTAAGCTCCACTACCCCTTCAACCTAAGCTCCACTACCCCTTCAACCTAAGCTCCACTACCCCTCCAACCTCCTCAACTTCTACTCCATCTCAACCTCCCCCTCACCCTTTCCCCTCAACCTCAGCTCCACCTCAACCTAAGCTCCACTACCCCTTCAACCTCCTCAACTTCTACTCCATCTCAACCTCCCCCTCACCCTTTCCCCTCAACCTCAGTTCCACCTCAACCTAAGCTCCACTACCCCTTCAACCTAAGCTCCACTACCCCTTCAACCTAAGCTCCACTACCCCTTCAACCTCCTCAACTTCTACTCCATCTCAACCTCCCCTCACCCTTTCCCCTCAACCTCAGTTCCACCTCAACCTAAGCTCCACTACCCCTTCAACCTAAGCTCCACTACCCCTTCAACCTAAGCTCCACTACCCCTTCAACCTAAGCTCCACCACCCCTTCAACTCCTCAACTTCTACTCCATCTCAACCTCCCCCTCACCCTTCCCCTCAACCTAAGCTCCACTACCCCTTCAACCTAAGCTCCACTACCCCTTCAACCTCCTCAACTTCTACTCCATCTCAACCTCCCCCTCACCCTCTCCCCTCAACCTCAGTTCCACCTCAACCTAAGCTCCACTACCCCTTCAACCTAAGCTCCACTACCCCTTCAACCTAAGCTCCACTACCCCTCCAACCTCCTCAACTTCTACTCCATCTCAACCTCCCCCTCACCCTTTCCTCACCCTCTCCCCTCAACCTCTGCTCCACTTCACCTGCTCCACACAACCTAAGCTCCACTACCCCTTCAACCTCCTCAACTTCTACTCCATCTCAACCTCCCCCTCACCCTCCCCCTAACCACTGCTCCACCTCAACCTCAGCTCCACTACCCCTTCAACCTAAGCTCCACTACCCCTCAACCTCCTCAACTTCTACTCCATCTCAACCTCCCCCTCACCCTTTCCCCTCAACCTTTCTCCTCAACCTCAGCTCCACTACCCCTTCAACCTAAGCTCCACTACCCCTTCAACCTCCTCAACTTCTACTCCATCTCAACCTCCCCCTCACCCTTTCCCCTCAACCTCAGTCCACCTCAACCTAAGCTCCACTACCCCTTCAACCTAAGCTCCACTACCCCTTCAACCTAAGCTCCACTACCCCTCCAACCTCCTCAACTTCTACTCCATCTCAACCTCCCCCTCACCCTCTCCCCTCAACCTCGCTCCACCTCAACCTCTGCTCCACCTCAACCTAAGCTCCACTACCCCTTCAACCTCCTCAACTTCTACTCCATCTCAACCTCCCCTCACCCTCTCCCCTCAACCTCAGTTCCACCTCAACCTAAGCTCCACACCCCTTCAACCTAAGCTCCACTACCCCTTCAACCTCCTCAACTTCTACTCCATCTCAACCTCCCCCTCCCCCTCACCCTCTTCCCTCAACCTCTGCTCCACCTCAACCTAAGCTCCACTACCCCTTCAACCTCCTCAACTTCTACTCCATCTCAACCTCCCCCTCACCCTTTCCCCTCAACTCAGCTCCACCTCAACCTAAGCTCCACTACCCCTTGAACCTAAGCTCCACTACCCCTTCAACCTTCTCAACTTCTACTCCATCTCAACCTCCCCCTCACCCTCTTCCCTCAACCTCTGCTCCACCTCAACCTCAGCTCCACCTCAACCTAAGCTCCACTACCCCTTCAACCTCCTCAACTTCTACTCCATCTCAACCTCCCCCTCACCCTTTCTCCTCAACCTCAGCTCCACCTCAACCTAAGCTCCACGACCCTTTCAACCTAAGCTCCACTACCCCTTCAACCTCCTCAACTTCTACTCCATCTCAACCTCCCCCCACCCTCTCTCCTCAACCTTTGCTCCACCTCAACCTCAGCTCCACCTCAACCTAAGCTCCACTACCCCTTCAACCTACTCAACTTCTACTCCATCCTAACCTCATCATCAACTTTTACTCCATCTCAACCTCCCCCTCCCCCTCCCCTCCTCCCTCTGTTCCACTTCCCTTTTCCCTCAACCTTCCCCTCCCCATCAACCTCAAACTCTGCTCCGCCTTGCCGTCCCCCTCAACCTATGCTCTACATTCCCCTCAACCATGCTCTCTACCTCCCTCTCAACCTCAACCTCTACTCCAACTAAACCTCCCCCTCCCCTCAACCCCAACCTACAATCCACCTTAACTATGCTCCACCTCAACCTCAACCTCTCCCTCAACCTCTCACTTCCCTTCAACCTCCCCCTCAACCTCCCACTCCCCTTCAACCTTTGCTCCACCTCCCCTTCAACCTCAACCTCCCACTCCACCTCAACCTGAACTTCCCAATAAACCTCTCTCTCAACTTCAACTTTTTTTCCTCTTCAAACTCCCCTCAACCTCCACCTCTCCCCTCAACATCCCGTTCCACCGCAACCTCTGCTTCACCTCAACCTCTGCTCCACCTCAACCTCTGGTCTACCTCAATCTCTGCTCTACCTCAAGCTCTGCTCTACCTCAACCTCTGCGTCACGTTTCCCTATACCTCTCTCTTAACCTCCCACTCAACCTCAACCTCCCTCTCAACCTCCCTCTCAACCTCAACCTTTACTCCATCTAAACCTCCCCCTCCCCTCAACCTCAATCCCTGCTTAACCTCAACCTCTGCTCCACTTTCCCCTTTTCTTTAACCTTCCCCTTTCCCTCAACCTTCCCCTTTCTCTCAACCTTTCCCTCCCCCTCGACCTCAACCTCTACTCCACCTTCCCCTCAACCTCAACTCCACCTTCCCCTCAACCATCCTCTCAACCTCGCCCTAAACCTCGACTCCATCTAAACCTCTCTCTCCCCTCAACCTCAACCTCTGCTCCACCTCAACCTCTGTTCCACTTCCCTTCTCCCTCAAACTCTGCTCCGCCTCCCAGTCTCCCTCAACCTATACTCCACATCCCCCTCAACCATCCTCTCTACCTCCCTCTCAACCTCAATCTCTACTCCAGCTAAACCTTCCCCTCCCCTCAACCTCAACTTACGCTCTACCTCAACCTCCCCCTCCCCTGCAACCTCCCCCTCCCCTTTAACCTCCCCCTCAACCTCTCAATCCCCTCCAACCTCCCACTCCCCTCCAACCTCCCACTCCCCTTCAACTTCCCCCTCAACTTCTCACTCCCCTCCAACCTCCCCTTCAACCTTCCACTCCACCTCAATCTCCCATTCCACCTTAACCGTTGCTCCACCTCCCACTCCCCCTCAACCTCCCACTCCACTCAACCTCAACTTCAACATCCCCTCCACCTTCAACATCCCCTCCACCTCAACCTCTGTTCCACCTTCCCTTTAGCCTCCCCCTCAACCTCCCCCAACCTCCCCCCACCTCCCCCCAATGTTTATTCCATTTCAACCTCCCCATTAACTTCTACTCCATCTCACCCTCCCCCTCAACCTAACCTCACCCTTTTCCCTCAACCTCTGCTCCACATCTCCCTCAACCTCCCTCTCAACCTCTACTCCATCTAAACCTCCCCCTCCCTTCAACCTCAACCTCTGCTTCAGCTCAATTCTGCTCCACTTTCCCCTCTCCCTCAACCTTCCATTTCCCCTCAACCTTCCCCTCAATCTCCCCCTCAATCTCCCCCTTCCTCTCCCCCTCAATCTCCCCCTTCCTCTCCCCCTCAATCTCCCCCTTCCTCTCCCCCCAACTTCCCCATCTCCCTCAACCTCTCCTTCTCCTCCACCTCTATCTCCCATTTCACCTCCACCTCTACCTCCCCCTCCACCTCTACCTCCCCCTCCACCTCTACCTCCCCCTCCACCTCTACCTCCCCCTCCACCTCTACCTCCCATTTCACCTCGACCTCTCACTCCACTTCGATCTCCGACTCCACCTTGACCTCCCACTCCCCCTCAATCGATCTCTTAACCTTTCCTCCCCTCCAACTTCTGTTCCACCTCCCCCTCAACTTCGCCCTCAACTTTAACCTCTACACCATCTAAATCTCCCCCTCCCCTCAACCTCAGCCTCTGCTCCACCTCCCCCTCAACCTCCTATTCCACTTCAACCTCTGCTTCACCTCCTCTTCAGCCTAACACTTCACCTCACCCTCTGCTCCACCTCTCTCTCCACCTCAACCTCCCACTCCACCTCAACCTCTGCTCCACCTCAACCTTTGCTCCACGTAACCTTCCCCTCCCTCTTCTTCTCCTCCCCCTCCCCTCTCCTTCTCCTCCCTCTCCCATCCCCCCTTCACTCCCCCTTCCCCTCCACTCCCCCTCCACTCCCCTCTCCATTCCCCTCTCCCTTCCCCTCTCCCTCCTCTTTCACCCCATCCCCTCCCCTTTCACCTCCCCTCCCCTACCAACTCCCCTCCCATACCAACTCCCCTCCCCTACCGCATCTTCCCCCTCCCCCTCCTATATTTCCCCCCTCCCCCTCCTATATCTTCAGTGAGTTATTTGGTTCAATTTCTTAACCATTTCTTTCTGACTTATTAGAGCATCCGCCATTTGCTTCATAGCTCAACTCTCTCGGAGACAATAATTAATTTTATATCGGATGAAGAAGATTCTAGACTTGGCCCCACTACTTGGCCTTTGACCCTAAATATTGCACATTGCTTCAAGTTATATATGCAATAAGGAATAATTTAAACCCTTAAGAACTTTCTTCCTTAGATAAAGATGTGTAAGAGAATTTTAGGTAGAAAAATTAGCTTGAAAAGGAATCATTCCAAAGAAATATTTTTTTTTTTTTGTAAATAATCCGGCAATTAGGATCAGTTACATCAAAGGAGGTTTCCTTGTTGTTGCCTTTTCTAATATGTTAAAAAAAAGAATTTATCACCAGAGGTTTATTACTTAATTACTCAGTTATGTACTTGTTAATTTACTTAATTACTTTGAATACTATATATATATATATATATATATATATATATATATATATATATATATATATATATATATATATATATATATATCTTTCTGAGAAGGGCCACCTTAGCGTGATGAAAGAGTTTGCGTATCACCATGATCAGCAAAGCTTTACAAGTTAGAGACACCCATACTAACTTTGTTTGTTGTGAGCGATCAGACAAATGTCTCCCACCATCACCAATCCGCACTGTTCAGCTTAGTGATGAAACTGACCAAGTCCCAGATATGAATAAAGACTAGGCCTCTCTCTCTCTCTCTCTCTCTCTCTCTCTCTCTCTCTCTCTCTCTCTCTCTCTCTCTCTCTCTCTCAAATTGAAATTATTGTGTATTGCATTACTTAATTCGAGTATAATTGCAAGTTTTTATGAGGATGCTAAATCTAATTATTTTTTCAGATGAGCTGAGAAGCATCACAGACCCCTTGTGGTGCAAGTTCCCATCCCTTGATCCCAGTTTTCGAAGATAAAGTTCCAATATTCGTCAGTGATTACAGGTAAATCGTTAACTGGATTTGCTTATGCAGTTTTGTGAATTTCATCCCTTGGCGATTTCGTTATCCATACATTAGACCTAAATCTTAGCATTTTATTGCTACATCTTTCTAAAATGTCATCAGTTTCTTTTGTCTAGTGTCCATATATCTTCCCCATAGATAAATTAGGCTACATTATTTTGCCCAGTGTCCATATAGCTGCTCCAAAGATCAATCACATTCTTTATACTTGTGTTGTAATTATGTGCTCTTTCTGCTAAAAGAATATTTTCATTTATTAGTGAAGAATTCTACTTCAACTTCATCCAAGCTTTTGTTACTTCTTACTACTGTCTCAATACCTAACTCACTGTCCAGCGTATCCACAGGGTAATAAATATGTTAAATATCCCTCAGCAGTGAGTATCTAAATGCTAAGAGAGTTCATCCTGATGTTTCACGCATCATACACATAGCCAGTGGCCACCTACATCGGTCTCCCCTTGTCGTCTCTCTCTCTCTCTCTCTCTCTCTCTCTCTCTCTCTCTCTCTCTCTCTCTCTCTCTCTCTCTCTCTCTCTTTTGGCATCTCTGGCAAAATTTCTTAACCCTAATTTCCAGTTTCTTGTTTCTAATTTCTTATTATTTGGACAATCTTTTCATTAGCACTTCTTTTTGGACTCATTGTAAAATGCTACCCATTTACTGGTTTATATCTACCATGCTGTATCTTCAGTGTTAGAATACTAAAATAAAACTTTATATCCTTCTTGGTCATATAGTATATTTCTTCGGACTGGTATGTCCTTAGATTGTGGCTTCTCTTTCACTGTGTATGATAACCTTTCTCTAAAGTTCGTACTTTACCTCTTTTGGTCAATATACTGAAAACACAACCATCTTTCGTTTTTCAGGCATTTTTTTATATTGCTTACCCTTTTAATTATTGCTACATAAAGGTACAATATTTTTTATCTACTCCATACCAGGTTGTTTGTTTTTCTATGGCCCCTCTATAGCAGGTTCGTGGTTTCTGTGGTCCCTCCATAGCAGGTTAGCGGTTTCTGTATGGTCCTTCCATAGCAGGTTCTTGATTTTTCTATGGTCCCTGCATACTAGGTTCTTGGTTTTTCTATAGTCCTTCCTTAGCAGGTTCGTGGTTTCTCTATGGTCATACTAGGTTCTTGGGTTTTCTATGGTCCCAATATAGCAGGTTCGTGGTTTCTCTATGGCCATACTAGGTTCTTAGTTTTCTATGGTCCCTCCATAACAGGTTCGTGGTTTCTCTATGGTCATACTAGGTTCTGGGTTTTTCTATGATCCCTTCGTAGCAGGTTCGTGGTTTTTCTTTAGTCCCTCCATAACAGGTTCGTGGTTTTTTTATGGTCCCTCCATACTAGGTTCTTGGGTTGGTTTTTCTATAGTCCTTCCATACTAGCTTCTTGGTTTTTCTATGGTCCCTCCATCACAGGTTCGTGGTTTCTTTATGGTCATACTAGGTTCTTTGTTTTTCTATGGTCCCTCCATACTAGGTTCTTTGTTTTTCTATGGTCCCTCCATACTAGGTTCTTTGTTTTTCTATGGTCCCTCCATACTAGGGTCTTGGTTTTTATATGGTCATACTAGGTTCTTTGTTTTTCTATGGTCCTTCCATAGTAGGTTCTTGGTGTTTCCATGGTTCCTCCATAGCAGATTCGGGGTTTCCTTATGGTCCATCCATAGGAGGTCCTTGGTTTCTCTTTGGTGCTTCCATAACTGGGTCTTGTTTTTTCTATGGTCCCTCCATAACAGGTTCGTGGTTTTTCTATGATACCTCCATAGTTGGTTCGTGGTTTCTCTGTGGTCACTCCATAGCAGGTTAGTGGTTCCTGTATGGTCCCTCCATAGCAGGTTCTTGATTTTTCTATGGTCTCCATACTAGTTTCTTGGTTTTCTATGGTCCCTCCGTAGCAGGTTCATGGTTTCTCTATTGTCATACTAGGTTCTTGGTTTTTCTATATTCCCTCCATAGCAGGTTCGTGGTTTTTCTACTATCATACTAGGTTTTTGGTTTTTCTATGGTCCCTCCGTACCAGATTCGTGATTTTTCTATGGTCCCCCCATAGCAGGTTCTTGGTTTTTCTCCTGTGCTTCCATACCCGGTTCATGGTTTCTCTATGGACCCTCCATAGCAGGTGTTTGGTTTTTCTCTGGTGCCTTCATAGCATTTATGTGGTTTTTCTATGGTCCCTCCATAGCAGGTTCGTGATTTTTCTCTATGGTCCCCCCATAGCAGGTTCTTGGTTTTTCTCAGGTGTTTCTATAGCCGGTTCATGGTTTCTCTATGGTCCCTCCATAGCAGGTGTTTGGTTTTTCTATGGTGCCTCCATAGCCGGTTCGTGGTTTCTCTATGGTACCTCCATAGCAGGTTCGTGGTTTTTCTCTGGTGCCTCCATAGCAGGTTCGTGGTTTCTCTGTGGTCCCTCCATAGCAGGTTCGTGGTTTCTCTATGGTCCCTCCATAGCAGGTTCTTGTTCTTTCTCTGGTGCCTCCATAGCCGGTTCGTGGTTTCTCTATGGTACCTCCATAGCAGGTTCCTGGTTTCTCTATGGTCCCTCCATAGCAGGTTCTTTTTTTTCTCTGGTGCTTCCATGGACGGTTCGTGGTTTCTCTATGGTACCTCCATACCAGGTTCGTGGTTTCTCTATGGTACCTCCATAGCAGGTACTTGTTTTTTCTCTGGTGCGTCCATAGCTGGTTCGTGGTTTCTCTATAGTACCTCCATAGCAGGTTCGTGGTTTCTCTATGGTCCCTCCATAGCAGGTACTTGTTTTTTCTCTGGTTGCCTCCATAGACGGTTCGTGGTTTTTCTCTGGTCCCTCCATAGCAGGTTCTTGTTTTTTCTCTGGTGCCTCCATAGCCGGTTCGTGGTTTCTCTATGGTTCCTCCATAGCAGGTTCTTGTTTTTTCTCTGGTGCGTCCATAGCTGGTTCGTGGTTTCTCTATAGTACCTCCATAGCAGGTTCGTGGTTTCTCTATGGTCCCTCCATAGCAGGTACTTGTTTTTTCTCTGGTGCCTCCATAGCCGGTTCGTGGTTTCTCTATGGTACCTCCATAGCAGGTTCTTGTTTTTTCTCTGGTGCCTCCATAGCCGGTTCGTGGTTTCTCTATGGTACCTCCATAGCAGGTTCGTGGTTTCTCTATGGTACCTCCATAGCTGGTTCTTGTTTTTTCTCTGGTGCCTCCATAGCCGGTTCGTGGTTTCTCTATGGTACCTCCATAGCAGGTTCGTGGTTTCTCTATGGTCCCTCCATAGCAGGTTCTTGTTTTTTCTCTGGTGCCTCCATAGACGGTTCATGGTTTCTCTATGGTACCTCCATAGCAGGTTCGTGGTTTCTCTATGGTCCCTCCATAGCAGGTACTTGTTTTTTCTCTGGTGCCTCCATAGACGGTTCGTGGTTTCTCTATGGTCCCTCCATAGCAGGTTTTGTTTTTTCTCTGGTGCCTCCATAGCCGGTTCGTGGTTTCTCTATGGTACCTCCATAGCAGGTTCGTGGTTTCTCTATGGTCCCTCCATAGCAGGTTCGTGGTTGTTCTCTGGGGCCTCCATAGCCGGTTCGTGGTTTCTCTATGGTACCTCCATACCAGGTTCGTGGTTTCTCTATGGACCTGCCATAGCAGGTTCTTGGTTTTTCTCTGGTGCCTCCATAGCAGGTTTGTGGTTTCTCTATGATACCCCCATAGCAGTTTCTCGGTTTTTCTATGGTCCCTCCATAGCAGGTTCTCGGTTTTTTATGGTCCCCCCATAGCAGGGTTCATGGTTTCTCTATGGTCCACTCATAGTAGGTTCATGGTTTTTTATGGTCATACTAGGTTCTTTGGTTTTTCTATGGTCCCTCCATAGCAAGTTCGTGAGTTACCTATGGTCCCTCCATAGCAGGATCTCTGTTTTTCTATGGTTCCCCCATAGCACGTTCGTGGTTTCTCTTTGGTCCACACATAAGCAGGTTCATGGTTTTTCTATGGTCATACTATGTTCTTGGTTTTTCTATGGTCCCTCCAAAGCAGGTTCGTTGTTTTTCTATGGTCATACTATGTTATTGGTTTTTCTATGGTCCCTCCAAAGCAGGTTCGTGGTTTTTCCATGGTCATACTATGTTCTTGGTTTTTCTATGGTCCCTCCAAAGCAGGTTCATGGTTATTATATGGTCATACTATGTTCTTGGTTTTTCTATGGTCCCTCCAAAGCAGGTTCGTGGTTTTTTTATGGTCATATTAGGTACTTGGTTTCTCTTTAGTCCCTCCACAGCAGGTTTGTGGTATCTCTGTGGGCCACACATAGCAGGTTCATGGTTTTTCTATAGTCATGCTAGGTTCTTGGTTTCTCTTTGGTCCCTCCATAACAGGTTCGTGGTTTTTCTATGGTCATACTAGGTTCTTGGTTTCTCTTTGGTCCCTCCATAGCAGGTTCGTGGTTTCTCTATGGTCCCTCCATAGCAGGTCCGTGGTTTTTCTATGGTCATACTATTTTCTTGGTTTCTCATTGGTCCCTTCATAGCAGGTTTGTGGCTTTTCTATGTTCATACTAGGTTCTTGGTTTTTCTATAGTCCACCCATAGCAATTTCGTGGTTTTTCTATGGTCATACTAGGTTCGTGGTTTTTCTATGGTTCCTCCATAGCAGGTTCTTGATTTCTCTATGGTCATACTGGGTCCTTGGTTTTTCTATAGGCCCTCCATAACAGGATCTTGGTTTTTCTTTGGTCATACTAGGTTCTTAGTTTTCTTTTTCTATGGTCCCTCCATAGCAGGTTTTTGGTTTTTCTGTGGTCCCTCCACAGCAGGTTCGTGGGTTCTCTATGATCATACTAGGTTCTTGGTTTCTCTATGGTTATACTAGGTTTTTGGTTTTTCTATGGTCCCTCCATAGCAGGTTCTTGATTTCTCTATGGTCATACTGGGTCCTTGGTTTTTCTATAGGCCCTCCATAACAGGATCTTGGTTTTTCTTTGGTCATACTAGGTTTTTAGTTTTTTTTTTCTATGGTCCCTCCATGGCAGGTTTTTGGTTTTTCCATGGTCCCTCCACAGCAGGTTCGTGGTTTCTCTATGATCATACTAGGTTCTTGGTTTCTCTATGGTTATACTAGGTTCTTGGTTTTTCTATGGTCCCTCCATAGCAGGTTTTGGTTTTTTTATGGTCCCTCCATATCAGGTTCTTCATTTTTCTATGGTCCCTCCATATCAGGTTCGTGGTTTTTCTATTGTCATATTAGGTTCTTGGTTTCTATATGGTCATACTAGGTTTTTAGTTTTTCTTCTCTGGTCCCTCCATATCATGTTCTTCGTTTTTCTATGGTCCCTCCATATCAGGTTCGTTTTTCTATGGTCCCTCCATATCAGATTCTTCGTTTTTCTATGGTCCCTCGATATCAGGTTTTTCGTTTTTCTATGGACCCTCCATATTAGGTTCTTGGGTTTTCTATGGTCCCTCCATATCAGGTTCTTTGTTTTTCTATGGTCCCTTCATATCTGGTTCTTGGTTTTTCTATGGTCCCTCCATATCAGGTTCTTGGTTTTTCTATGGTCCCTCCATATCAGGTTCTTCATTTTTCTATGGTCCCTCCATATCAGGTTCTTGGTTTTTCTATGGTCCCTTCATAGTAGATTCTTGGTTTTTCTATGGTCCCTCCATAGCAGGTTTTTGGTTTTTCTATAGTCCCTCCATAGCAGGTTCTTGGTTTCTCTATGGTCATACTAGGTTCTTAGGTTTTCTTCTATGGTCCCTCCATATCAGGTTCTGGATTTTTTTATGGTCCCTCCATTGCAGGTTCATTGTTTCTCTATGGTCATATTAGGTTTTTGGTTTCTCTATGATCATACTAGGTTCTTAGTTTTTATTCTATGGTCCCTCCATATCAGGTTCTGGATTTTTCTATGGTCCCTCCAGAGCGGGTTTTTGGTTTTTCGATGGTCCCTCCATAGCAGGTTCGTGGTTTCTCTATGGTCATATTAGGTTCTTGGTTTCTCTATGGTCTTACTAGGTTCTTATTTTTTCTTCTATGGTCCCTCCATATCAGGTTCTTGATTGTTCTATGGTTCCTCCATAGCAGGTTAGTGGTTTTTGTATGGTCCCTTCATAGCAAGTTCTTGATTTTTCTATGGTCCCTCCATAGCAAGTTCTTGATTTTTCTATTGTCCCTCCATGCTAGATTCTTGGTTTTTCTATGATCCTTCCGTAGCAGGTTCGTGTTTTTCTATGATCCGTCCATATCAGGTTAGTGGTTTCTCTATGGTCATACTAAATTCTTGGTTTTTCTATGGTCATACTAGGTTCTTGGTTTTTCTATGATTCCTTCATAGCAGGTTTGTGGTATATCTATGCTCTCTCCATAGCAGGTTCGTGATTCTTCTATGGTCCCTCCATAGCAGGTTCGTGATTCCTCTATGGTCCCTTCATAGCAGGTTCGTGATTCCTCTATGGTCCCTTCATAGCAGGTTCGTGATTCCTCTATGGTCCCTCCATAGCAGGTTCGTGGTTTCTCTATGGTCATATTAGGTTCTTGGTTTCTCTATGGTCCCTCCACCGAAGGTTTGTGATTTCTGTATGGTCCCTCCATAACAGGTTCTTGGTTTCTCTATGGTCATACTAGGTTCTTAGTTTTTCTTCTATGGTCCCTCCATATCAGGTTCTTGGTTATTCTATGGTCCTCCATAGCTGGTTCGTGGTTTCTCTCTGGTCATACTAGGTTCTTGGTTTCACTATGGTCCCTCCGCCAAAGGTTTGTTGTTTCTGTATGGTCCCTCCATAGCTGGTTGGTGGTTTCTCTCTATGGTCTTGCCATAGCAGGTTGGTTGTTTCTCTATGGTCATACTAGATTCTTGGTTTTTCTATGATCCCACCATGGCAGGTTTGTGGTTTTTCTATTGTCCCTTCATAGCAGGTTCGTAGTTTTTCTTTGGTCCCTCCATAGCAGGTTTGTGGTTTCTCTATGGTCATACTATTCTTGGGTTTTCTATGGTCCCTCCATAGCAGGTTCGTGGTTTCTCTGTGGTCATACTAGGGTCTTGGTTTTTCTATGGTCCCTCCAAAGTAGGTTCGTGGTTTCCCCTATGGTCATACCATGTTCTTGGATTTCTATGGTCCCTCCATAGCAGGTTCGTGGTTTCTCTATGGTCATACTAGGTTCTTGTTTTTTTTTTATGGTCCCTCCATAGCCGGTTTGTGGTTTCTCTATGGTACCTCCATAGCCGGTTTGTGGTTTCTCTATGGTACCTCCATAGCAGGTTCGTGGTTTCTGTGTGGTCCCTCCATAGCTGGTTGGTGGTTTCTCTCTATGGTCTTGCCATAGCAGGTTGGTTGTTTCTCTATGGTCATACTAGATTCTTGGTTTTTCTATGATCCCACCATGGCAGGTTTGTGGTTTTTCTATTGTCCCTTCATAGCAGGTTCGTAGTTTTTCTTTGGTCCCTCCATAGCAGGTTTGTGGTTTCTCTATGGTCATACTATTCTTGGGTTTTCTATGGTCCCTCCATAGCAGGTTCGTGGTTTCTCTGTGGTCATACTAGGGTCTTGGTTTTTCTATGGTCGCTCCAAAGTAGGTTCGTGGTTTCCCCTATGGGCATACCATGTTCTTGGATTTCTATGGTCCCTCCATAGCAGGTTCGTGGTTTCTCTATGGTCATACTAGGTTCTTGTTTTTTTTGATGGTCCCTCCATAGCAGGTTCATGGTTTCTCTATGGTACCTCCATAGCTGGTTCTTGTTTTTTCTCTGGTGCCTCCATAGCCGGTTCGTGGTTTCTCTATGGTACCTCCATAGCAGGTTCGTGGTTTCTCTATGGTCCCTCCATAGCAGGTTCTTGTTTTTTCTCTGGTGCCTCCATAGACGGTTCGTGGTTTCTCTATAGTACCTCCATAGCAGGTTCGTGGTTATTCTATGGTCCCTCCATAGCAGGTACTTGTTTTTTCTCTGGTGCCTCCATAGACGGTTCGTGGTTTCTCTATGGTACCTCCATAGCAGGTTCTTATTTTTTCTCTGGTGCCTCCATAGCCGGTTCGTGGTTTCTCTATGGTACCTCCATAGTAGGTTCGTGGGTTCTCTATGGTCCCTCCATAGCAGGTTCGTGCTTTTTCTCTGGTGCCTCCATAGCCGGTTCGTGGTTTCTCTATGGTACCTCCATACCAGGTTCGTGGTTTCTCTATGGACCCGCCATAGCAGGTTCTTGGTTTTTCTCTGGTGCCTCCATAGCAGGTTTGTGGTTTCTCTATGATACCTCCATAGCAGTTTCTCGGTTTTTCTATGATCCCTCCATAGCAGGTTCTCGGTTTTTCATGGTCCCCCATAGCAGGTTCATGGTTTCTCTATGGTCCACACATAGTAGGTTCATGGTTTTTTATGGTCATACTAGGTTCTTTGGTTTTTCTATGGTCCCTCCATAGCAAGTTCGTGAGTTACCTATGGTCCCTCCATAGCAGGATCTCTGTTTTTTTATGGTCCCCCCATAGCAGGTTCGTGGTTTCTCTTTGGTCCACACATAAGCAGGTTCATGGTTTTTCTATGGTCATACTATGTTCTTGGTTTTTCTATGGTCCCTCCAAAGCAGGTTCGTGGTTTTTCTATGGTCATACTATGTTCTTGGTTTTTCTATGGTCCCTCCAAAGCAGGTTCATGGTTATTATATGGTCATACTATGTTCTTGGTTTTTCTATGGTCCCTCCAAAGCAGGTTCGTGATTTTTCTATGGTCATATTAGGTACTTGGTTTCTCTTTAGTCCCTCCATAGCAGGTTCGTGGTATCTCTGTGGGCCACACATAGCAGGTTCGTGATTCCTCTATGGTCCCTCCATAGCAGGTTCGTGATTCCTCTATGGTCCCTCCATAGCAGGTTCGTGGTTTCTCTATGGTCATATTAGGTTCTTGGTTTCTCTATGGTCCCTCCACCGAAGGTTTGTGATTTCTGTATGGTCCCTGCATAACAGGTTCTTGGTTTCTCTATTGTCATACTAGGTTCTTAGTTTTTCTTCTATGGTCCCTCCATATCAGGTTCTTGGTTATTCTATGGTCCTCCATAGCTGGTTCGTGGTTTCTCTCTGGTCATACTAGGTTCTTGGTTTCTCTATGGTCCCTCCACCAAAGGTTTGTTATTTCTGTATGGTCCCTCCATAGCTGGTTGGTGGTTTCTCTCTATGGTCTTGCCATAGCAGGTTGGTTGTTTCTCTATGGTCATACTAGATTCTTGGTTTTTCTATGATCCCACCATGGCAGGTTTGTGGTTTTTCTATTGTCCCTTCATAGCAGGTTTGTGGTTTTTCTTTGGTCCCTCCATAGCAGGTTTGTGGTTTCTCTATGGTCATACTAGGGTCTTGGTTTTTCTATGGTCCCTCCAAAGTAGGTTCGTGGTTTCCCCTATGGTCATACCATGTTCTTGGATATCTATGGTCCCTCCATAGCAGGTTCGTGGTTTCTCTATGGTTCCTCCATACCAGGTTGGTGGTTTGTCTATGATCATACTAGATTCTTGATATCTGTATGGTCTCTCCATAGCAGGTTCGTGGTTTCTCTATGGTCATACTAGGTTCTTAGTTTTTCTTCTATGGTCCCTCCATATCAGGTTCTTGGTTATTCTATGGTCCTCCATAGCTGGTTCGTGGTTTCTCTCTGGTCATACTAGGTTCTTGGTTTCTCTATGGTCCCTCCACCGAAGGTTTGTTGTTTCTGTATGGTCCCTCCATAGCTGGTTGGTGGTTTCTCTCTATGGTCTTGCCATAGCAGGTTGGTTGTTTCTCTATGGTCATACTAGATTCTTGGTTTTTCTATGATCCCACCATGGCAGGTTTGTGGTTTTTCTATTGTCCCTGTCATAGAAGGTTTGAGGTTTCTCTATGGTCCCTCCATAGCAGGTTCGTGGTTTCTCTATGGTCATACCAGAATCTTGGTTCCTCTATGGTCCCTCCATAGCAGGTTCGTGATTTCTCTATGGTCTTACTAGAGTCTTGGTTTTTCTATGGTCCCTCCAAAGTAGGTTCGTGGTTTCCCCTATGGTCATACCATGGTCTTGGATTTCTATGGTCCCTCCATAGCAGGTTCGTGGTTTCTCTATGGTCATACTATTCTTGGGTTTTCTATGGTCCCTCTATAGCAGGTTCGTGGTTTCTCTATGGTCATACTAGGGTCTTGGTTTTTCTATGGTCCCTCCAAAGTAGGTTCGTGGTTTCCCCTATGGTCATACCATGTTCTTGGATATCTATGGTCCCTCCATAGCAGGTTCGTGGTTTCTCTATGGTCATACTATTCTTGGGTTTTCTATGATCCCACCATGGCAGGTTTGTGGTTTTTCTATTGTCCCTTCATAGCAGGTTCGTAGTTTTTCTTTGGTCCCTCCATAGCAGGTTTGTGGTTTCTCTATGGTCATACTATTCTTGGGTTTTCTATGGTCCCTCTATAGCAGGTTCGTGGTTTCTCTATGGTCATACTAGGGTCTTGGTTTTTCTATGGTCCCTCCAAAGTAGGTTCGTGGTTTCCCCTATGGTCATACCATGTTCTTGGATATCTATGGTCCCTCCATAGCAGGTTCGTGGTTTCTCTATGGTGCCTCCATACCAGGTTGGTGGTTTGTCTATGATCATACTAGATTCTTGATATCTGTATGGTCTCTCCATAGCAGGTTCGTGGTTTCTCTATGGTCATACTAGAATCTTGGTTTCTCTGTGGTCCCTCCATAGCAGGTTTGTGGTTTCTCTATGGTCCCTCCATAGCAGGTTTGTGGTTTCTCTTTGGTCATATTAGGTTCTTGGTTTCTCTATGGTCCCTCCACCGAAGGTTTGTGATTTCTGTATGGTCCCTCCATAACAGGTTCTTGGTTTCTCTATGGTCATACTAGGTTCTTAGTTTTTCTTCTATGGTCCCTCCATATCAGGTTCTTGGTTATTCTATGGTCCTCCATAGCTGGTTCGTGGTTTCTCTCTGGTCATACTAGGTTCTTGGTTTCTCTATGGTCCCTCCACCAAAGGTTTGTTGTTTCTGTATGGTCCCTCCATAGCTGGTTGGTGGTTTCTCTCTATGGTCTTGCCATAGCAGGTTGGTTGTTTCTCTATGGTCATACTAGATTCTTGGTTTTTCTATGATCCCACCATGGCAGTTTTGTGGTTTTTCTATTGTCCCTGTCATAGAAGGTTTGAGGTTTCTCTATGGTCCCTCCATAGCAGGTTCGTGGTTTCTCTATGGTCATACCAGAATCTTGGTTCCTCTATGGTCCCTCCATAGCAGGTTCGTGGTTTCTCTATGGTCTTACTAGAGTCTTGGTTTTTCTATGGTCCCTCTAAAGTAGGTTCGTGGTTTCCCCTATGGTCATACCATGTTCTTGGATTTCTATGGTCCCTCCATAGCAGGTTCGTGGTTTCTCTATGGTCATACTAGGTTCTTGGTTTTTTTATGGTCCCTCCATAGCAGGTTCGTGGATTCTCTATGGTCATACCAGGTTCTTGGTTTTTTTTATGGTCCCTCCCTAACAGGTTAGTGGTTTCTCTATGGTTCCTCCATACCAGGTTGGTGGTTTGTCTATGATCATACTAGATTCTTGATTTCTGTATGGTCCCTCCATAGCAGGTTAGTGGTTTCTCTATGGTCCCTCCATAGCAGGTTCGTGGTTTCTCTATGGTCCCTCCATAGCAGGTTAGTGGTTTCTCTATGGTCCCTCCATAGCAGATTAGTGGTTTCTCTCTGGTCCCTCCATAGCAGGTTCGTGGTTTCTCTATGGTCCCTCCATAGCAGGTTCGTGGTTTCTCTATGGTCCCTCCATAGCAGGTTAGTGGTTTCTCAATGGTCCCTCCATAGCAGGTTAGTGGTTTCTCAATGGTCCCTCCATAGCAGTTTCGTGGTTTCTCTATGGTCATACTAGATTCTTGGTTTCTCTATGGTCCCTCCATAGCAAGTTCTTGGTTTCTCTATGGTCATACTAGGTTCTTGGTTTCTTTATGGTCCCTCCATAGCAGGTTCGTGGTCTCTATATGGTCCCTCCATAGCCGGTTAGTGGTTTCTCTATGGTCCCTCCATAGCAGGTTTGTGGTTTCTCTATGGTCCCTCCATAGCAGGTTGGTGGTTTCTCTATGGTTCCTCCATAGCAGGTTAGTGGTTTCTCTATGGGCCTTCCATAGCAGGTTCGTGGTTTCTCTATGGGCCTTCCATAGCAGGTTCATGGTTTCTTTGTGGTCCCTCCATAGCAGTTTCGTGGTTTCTCTATGGTTATACTAGATTCTTGGTTTCTTTATGGTCCCTCCATAGCAGGTTGGTGGTTTCTCTATGGGCCCTCCATAGCAGGTTCGTGGTTTCTCTATGGTCATACTAGATTCTTGGTTTCTTTATGGTCCCTCCATAGCAGGTTCGTGGTTTCTCTATGGGCCCTGTGTAGCATGTTCGTGGTTCCTCTCTGGTCATACTAAATTCTTGGTTTCTCTATTGTCCCTCCATAGCAGGTTCGTGGTTTCTTTGTGTTCCCTCCATAGCAGGTTCGTGGTTTCTCTATGGTTATACTAGATTCTTGGTTTCTTTATGGTCCCTCCATAGCAGGTTGGTGGCTTCTCTATGGTCCCTCCATAGCAGGTTCGTAGTTTCTCTATGGTCAAGCTAGATTCTTGATTTCTTTATGGTCCCTCCATAGCAGGTTGGTGGTTTTTCTATGGACCCTCCATAGCAGGTTCGAGGTTTCTCTATGGGCCCTCCATAGCAGGTTTGAGGTTTCTCTATGGTCAAACTAGATTCTTGGTTCCTTTATGGTCCCTCCATAGCAGGTTGGTGGTTTCTCTATGGTCCCTCCATAGCAGGGTTGTGGTTTCTCTATGGGCCCTCCATAGCAGGTTCGTGGTTTCTTTATGGTCCTTCCATCTGGTGGTTTCTCTATGGTCCCTCCATAGCAGGTTAGTGGTTTCTCTATGGGCCTTCCATAGCAGGTTCGTGGTTTCTCTATGGTGCATCCATAGCAGGTTCGTGGTTTCTTTATGGTCCCTCCATAGCAGGTTGGTGGTTTCTCTATGGTCCCTCCATAGCAGGATAGTGGTTTCTCTATGGTCCCTCCATAGCAGGTTCGTGGTATCTCTATGGTCATATTAGATTCTTGGTTTCTCTATGGTCCCTCCATAGCAGGTTAGTGGTTTCTCTATCGTCCCTCTATAGCAGGTTAGTGGTTTCTCTATGGGCCTCCATAGCAGGTTAGTGGTTTCTCTATGGGCCTTCCATAGCAGGTTGGTGGTTTCTCTATGGTCCCTCCATAGCAGGTTAATGGTTTCTCTATGGTCCCTCCATAGCAGGTTCGTGGTATCTCTATGGTCATACTAGGTTCTTGGTTTCTTTATGGTCCCTCCATAGCAAGTTAATGGTTTCTCTATGGTCCCTCCATAGCAGGTTAGTGGTTTCTCTATGGGCCTCCATAGCAGGTTAGTGGTTTCTCTATGGTTCCTCCAAAGCAGGTTCGTGGTTTTTCTATGGTCTTACTAGGTTCTTGATTTTTTTATGGTCCCTCCATAGCAGGTTCGTGGTTTCTCTATGGTCATACGAGGTTCTTGATTTTTCTATGGTCTTACTAGGTTCTTGTTTTTTTCTTGGTACCTCCATAGCAGGTTCATGGTTTCTCTCTGGTGCCTCCATAGCAGGTTTTTGGTTGCCTTATTGTTTTCCATAAAAGTATATCGTAGGTTCAATGCTGGAGTGTAAAGTGAAGGTATTTAATGACTGTTTATTGTCATTAGTGATAATATACTGTAGTTTGACTATAAGGATATTTTTAATGTTTACTCGTTAAAGTCTTTATTTTCATGTATGGTATATTACCTTTTTATCCCTCATATAAAGTAAAGCTTATACTTATCTTGATTATTCCTTTTTTGTGACTTAATTTTAATTCTAACATATTTAATCCAGCCTTTATCAATGATATCACGTTTCGTGTTCATAGTTCTGCGAATAACCCTTTTCATTGAGAATCGCAACTGGTTCACATTGTTGATTTTGCATTACTTTTTCTTTGGTAATCTTGTCTTTTATTCTATGTTAAGCTTTACTTTTGTGTATGTTTTCATTTTCCTATACTAACTTAGTACTATATATCATACACGCGTACTAAAGCTCTTTTTATAAGGCTTCCATATTCGTATTAGTGAGGGGTAATGTAGGCGTTGCTTATAGGTCTTTACAGTACTCCATTGAGAGAGAGGTACTCTCCTTGCAGCGTTCTACCTTAACTCAATTCCCACTTCCTTTCTTCTATCTTGGTGTCCGACCCCGTTTTTACTAATATTTTATTGTATAACAAATCTTTTATGTTTCCCTTTGCCTTTTTTATTTTTAAAAGAGATACATACTTACATATACCAAGAGATGTAATATAATATTTCCGTATTTCTTCTCTCTAGGGTTATTCGTAAACTATTTATAACACTTAACTTACATATTTCTACCAAAATTCTGTAGCTGTTCTTATGTTCATTGTCATACGCACATTTCATCCACCATGTTCAGTGTGATTCCAACATGTTGTTGTTAGAAACCTACAAATACTAAACGTTTAGCCTTTTCTCTTTATGACAGCAAACATCATTTACAAGTTTTCCCAATACTTATTTTACTTTGACGGCTGCTCTTCCGGTCCCATACAGCAGGGGAACCCCACTCTCTACAGGACCTCCACTGTCGTTTTATCTTGTTCGTTCAGAGTATTCAACATTTCATATCGCATATTGCTCATTTACTGTTAAATCGTCACTGTCAAACGACTCGATTTTGGGGGTCGAGTACTCACTCTTACGGTGGTCCTCTCGATTTCCAAGACTTGGATATTTGGCTCTTCAGTTATATTTCCCTCTACAAGCTCAAATTCTATAGATTAGCTTAACCAATTTGACCAAACATTTTCGACCATTTGTGATGATCAAAGGTTTTTCTCATCTAATTCAATCATCCTCTTTCAGATCTCTCTTTCGTAACTCATAAATTTAAAGTATCATTCCCTCTTGTCTACCCTCCTCTTACAATCTCATATACTGTATTATGTCACTCCAATCATACAGGCCCCCAGTTCTCTTCCCGTAAATACTATCACACATCCAAATCAATATTGCCAACATAGCAGGTATTCTTAATGCAATTTATTATGTACACCGCTATGTGCATCAATTTCTCCCAATACATTTATCCTCAATTCATTTACATATTTGGGAATAACTATAGCCCTTCATTGATCTCGTGTTAAACGCTCTCTTAAACACCAACTTATCACTTACATTCCTTGTCAGTTATGGGTAATTTTTGTAAAAACATTTAAAGTCTTTACTGCTATTTCGGTCTATTCTTATACAGCCCTATTTTAGTGCTCCGTTGTTTTATCGTTCATTATTATTATAAGTAGACTGGGCCTTATCACTGATAGACACTAGTATTTTTGTCAAGTACGTCTGAGACATCTGTCAGTCTTCACTAAATCTTGCAGTATTATATCAAGATGAATCTTTATAGTAACCTCTGCCTTCTTAATCTCCATTCATCACTTGGTACTTTTTCCCTTGTCTGTTCAAATTCTGTGGTGGTCTGGGTTAATCTTATCTATGTACTGTACTTTTCTTAGGTGTTAGGTAAAGAGAGATTCGGAAATTTAAAACTATTCAATTTTTCCTTATGGAACCATCCACAGAACAGAAAAAGCCTTGGCCGTCCATGTCGTTGAGGAAATTTATTAGTTCGGGTTACTCCTTGAATATATTTGGTAAGAACAGTACCTTTATTGATTTAGTAAAACACATGCACTCTTATTCTATTACAATTTAACGTAATGCACAGACAAGCACATGAATGGTATATCATTTAACAACGATCCATTTCTCTCGACCATCTATTTATTGGTATTTCCTCTTCTAATGTTTAATGTTACTCGATATTGCTTTCGTTGACTCCCGTCTGTGTTCCCAAATAAGTAGTATTTGACCTATACATACAATGGCTGTATACGTTATCTTGAATATTCCTTCATATTTATCAGTAAAATTTAGTATTCTTGACCTGATGTAATTATAAAAGTACTCCAAATATAGGCATTTTTACGGTCATTCCATTGTGAATCATTTGTTGCTCAACAATATGGAGTTCTCCTTTCAAGCAGAATCAATTTGTTACTTTTCACTGGGGTCGAGTTAGTGTTCTATATGTTAGTCACATTATAGCAATAGTTTTGTTGTGAATATAATTCGGCAATTAATGATTTGAAAAACTTTATGTATGGCCGTTCAAACTGTCATGGAAAGTTGCTATAGCAATGTACATTCTTGTAAATACATAAGTCAGTCATGGGTGTATAATGTTGTAACTAAAGTTTTCATGAAATTAAGTACCTATGGCGGTTAGCAAATACAGAAGTTCCTACATGAATGAGCCTGAGGAACAGTTCAAATGCGTGTATCATCTAGGCATTACGAACCGTGTAAATATCTCAACTGTAGGCATTAGCAGTACAACAGGGTATGTTATTATTACACATGTAACAGGTAGTGGCGGGAATTGATATTTATTATTTTCAGAAGAGGAGAGAGGGAGGTGGAAGTAAGGCATGAAGGTACAGATGGAAGGCGACCCCGGAGCAATGAATCAGAAGGCGACCCCGGAGCAATGAATCAAAAGGTCTGCAAACCTATCTCCCAAAAATGGAAAAAAACAGTTGTACTTGACAACTCAGGTTGTCACACATCGACATTTATGGAACATTACTAATTTAAAGGTTCTGTTTAACCCCACTGTTTCAAATTCAACTTTCAGCCTCCATTGCCCAAGTCATTTTTTTTATATTTAACGTGAATTTTAAAAATATTCGATCCTGTTTATTTATTGGTTTAATAAATACCTTTACAGAAATATTTACTTGTTTATTAAAATACCGTTGTACAAATATTGACTTCATCAATGAAATTATAAAATGGTTCTGGTAATGGATGCCGCAGCAACCAGCAAAAAAAAAAAAAATAAAAAAAAAAAAAATTCAAAATTATTTTTATTATTGTATATAATTTAAAAGTGTCCAGATATTTGCTTTCCTTGCCCTGGATTACCGGCTCTTAAATATATTTTTCTTCTTTCGCCGACCATTTTCCTCTCTTGGGGCTCTGCTTCACACACTGCTATTTTCCTCTTTCGCCGACTATTCTGCTTCACACAACACTGCTTCCTCTGTGGGGCGGTCTGCTATTTTCCTCTTTCGCCGACTATTCTGCTTCACACAACACTGCTTCCTCTGTGGGGCGGTCTGCTATTTTCCTCTTTCGCCGACTATTCTGCTTCACACAACACTGCTTCCTCTGTGGGGCGGTCTGCTATTTTCCTCTTTCGCCGACTATTTTCCTTTCTAGGGGGTCTGCTTCCCACAACAGTGCTTCCTCTGTGGAGTGGTCTGCTTCACACACTGCTATTTTCCTCTTTCGTCGACTATTCTCCTTTCTAGGGGGTCTGCTTCACACAACACTGCTTTCTCTGTGGGGCGGTCTGCTATTTTCCTCTTTCGCCGACTATTCTCCTTTCTAGGGGTCTGCTTCACACAACACTGCTTCCTCTCTGTGGGGTCTGCTTCACAGACTGCTATTTTCCTCTTATGCCGACTATTTTCCTCTCTGGGGGGTCTACTTCACACAACACTGCTGCTATCTTGACTGTTAGACCTGTCACTTTCTTGACTCTTAGACCTGTCAAATAAGTTAATCATGTTAGTTTAATATCAACACAAACTAACACAAATCGTTTACGTCAAATTCATAGACTAAACGTAACATGTGAATAAATGACCCAAGGAAATTGTAATGTACGCAAACATAGCGAGAGCTAGTACTTCTACAAAGTTTAATGTCTCGTGCAACATATTTGCAAGCAAGTGAAAACATTTAATAGGAACAAAACTTTGTTGCAATAAGATAGACATGCTTGTAATAACATGCATGAAAATACACGAAATTATTAATTAGTTGGGTAATTTATCAAAAGCTAAACAGAGCGACAAATTCATGGCGTTACTAAAACAATGAAAAGTTTAAAATAGTCCAAAAACCTTGTGTATTTTGGGCGAAACAAGGAAGAAATCAAAAGATTGTGGGGTTCATATATATCACAAAATCATTACGGTAAAATGGAACCATGGGGCTAATAAAACTAGACGATACTCAAGCAAAGGAAGAGGGGTCGGGGGAAAAAGTAATCCATAATATTGCTAAGCGAACATACAAGGGAATTAAGGTCAAATTACAGTATAATAGATACGAAACCAAAATATCTAAATTAACATCAATTTTTACAATCAACCGATTCTGAACAAATTACAAGCGGTGGGTACTGTCACTAAAATGCACTTAATGACGTATAAAACCGACAAATAAATTGTAAAGGTTAGTGGTAAAAGAGCTTAGTACACTAAAGTATACTACGAAAGCAAATAACCTTAAATGCCAGTAAAGAGAATAACTATCAGGTAAAGGGCGTAAAGTAGTAAAAAAAAAAAAAGGATGAACACACATTGAGGGAGGAAAAAGTTGCATGATAAAGAACTTATTGGAAATTAAAATAAATTGAGAGAAAAATAACAAGAAAAGAATGTAAGGTCATAAACGACTGATAAACAAGTTTTTTTGAGAGAGAACCTATTGGAAATCAAAATAACTGAAAACACAGTGTTTTAAGAGAGAACCTATTGGAAATCAAAATAACTGAAAAAAAGTTTTTTGAGAGAGAACCTATTGGAAATCAAAATAGAAGAAAAACAAGTGTTTTGAGAGAGAACCTATTGGAAATCAAAATAACTGAAAAACAAGTGTTATGAGACAGAACCTACTGGAAATCAAAATAACTGAAAAAACATTGTTTTGAGAGAGAACCTATTGGAAATCAAGCCTGTAAAAATAGTGTTTTGAGAGAACCTATTGGAAATCAAAATAACTGAAAAACAAGTGTTATGAGACAGAACCTATTGGAAGTCAAGATAAACGATGAGAGAAAAGTGCCAACAAAGTTGTGGCGAAATTTCACCGGTTTACTAAATTGCCCGATGTACTGGGTGGGTCACAAGGCCTTAAGGGCTAGCCTCTCAAAACCATTCGGGAATTAAGTAGAATACGGCTATATTTTAACAAATTTAATATAAAAATAATCATCTAATACGAGAGAAATACAAAAAATAAACCTTTACTTGACATACAAAGAGACACTTGACTTAATGAGCATGTGCGTTACTGAAAAAAAACTATGTCCGCACCGGACTCAAAATTTAGCAAAAACAATTAAACATTTAGCAAGTTTCCTCGATAAACGCCTTACCGAGACCTTTATACGTATTCTACAAAATAACTCTGATCCCCTGGCACAAGGATCGATGAAATATTCACAGATACCAATTTTACATAACTAGCAAAACCTATATGGAAACCGACCTGGGTACACTAGGGGGGGAGAGAGAACAATTAAGGACTTACTGTGGTTGGGGACGTCGGATCAAAGAGGCAGAGCGGGCCTCTGCAACCCCCGACGTCACCTTTTTCCAGCATTTTTTTCTGAACCTAAATTTCTAGATTGGATTTTTTTTAATCATGTTACAATAAAATGACATTATATTTCTTAATCTTAAATTACAAGTGGTCGATTTCTTTAGTCTCAGCGCCTCCCCTACCAGACGGTTTCTCTTTTGGCTCTAAAACATAATCGTCTTGAACCACATTCATTCGCCCGCGAGTTCTCTCCTCTCCCTCCAATTTGACGCAACGTAGGTGGAGTCAAATGGTGGGAATTTCGATTGATCAGTTCGAAATTCCCGACAAAAGTAATGCAAAGTCATAAAAAGGGTGAAAAACAAATGACATGAGAAAGAATCTATTGGAAGTCACAATAAATATGAGAAAGAAAAATACAGAATAAAAGAACGCCAGGTCATATAAAAAGTGTGAACTGCATATTTGAGAGTGGTAAGAGGAAAAAGCAAGTGTTATAAGAAAGAAACAATAATTACAAAAAAAACAAAAAAAAAAAACAAGCATATCCATAAATTCTATGAAAGGCAAAAGTTTTATAGAAAGGACAACAAAAATAAGTGACAAAAAATAGTGTGGTATGTGAAAGAAACGTAGGGAGTCACAATAACTGATAGAAGAGAAAAAAAATTAAGAAACGTACATAACATTGTATGTACTTGGAGAAATAAAACAGAGAGAGAGAGAGAGAGAGAGAGAGAGAGAGAGAGAGAGAGAGAGAGAGAGAGAGAGAGAGAGAGAGAGAGAGAGAGAGAGAGACGAAAGTGGTAAAAAGAGATACTGTATAATAAACAAGAGTTACAGTAATTGCCATCAATGAGAAATATACTACAAATAAATGCAAGATCGTATTATAGAATAAGAGAAAAATAGCAAATTAAAGACGTAAGAACTGTCAAAGAAAATGGTAAAGGGAAGAAAATGGTAAAAGGAAGAAATGGTAAAGGAAAGAAAACGGTAAAGAAACGAAAATGGTAAAGAAGAGAAAATGGTTAAGAAAAGAAAATGGTAAATCAATAAAACGATAGGAAGTTGTAATTAATGCAAGAGAAGATAAAATATTAGAAAAGTTTTGGATGCTCGTACTAAAGGGACAGAAATTTTTAGAAACTGGCAAATAAAAAAAAAATTAAAAATAGTAGGCCTATTGGCGAGCAAAAAAGTTAACTCCATATCAAAAGTCCACTCAAATTCAAATGACCAGCTATATCCAAATATTTTAAATTAAATGATTTTGTAATATCTATGGGGTATCATAATTTTTTTTAGAATAGATTTGTGAATTGGCACTGCAGAGGCCAGCATTTAGGCCATTTAAAGACTACGAATGTGATTTATTTAAACAGTTACAGGCCTACATAATCGAAATATATACAGATTATGTGCATTTTGCACAGGCATTGTGTATGTAAAATGAAAATTCTAAGTGACTTACCTTTGAGTGTTAAAGAAAGCACCAAGAGCCCTTTTATTTACAATTTCTTCAAAGGCAGTTTTCTTTAGATTGGATTGGATCTACAACGCATGAGTGCTTCTTGTAATTATGTTACGAAGTAAATGTCGAGAGGTTGGATACCAAGGAACCAATCAATACCTGGGGTAAATCAAAAGGTTACTAAACAAGTGCAACTATGGGCTAAAAAAAAAAAAAAAAAAAAAAAAAAAAAAAAAAAAAAAACCCAAGTATTGACTACAAAGCATACCCTGTAACGGGGTGGCTTTCCTAAAGTTCTCGTTTTCTTTGGTATCAGCAAGAAAATTAATGAATGGGAGACTAAGAAATTTACTAAAGCAATATTTAAGTAATTGCGTTTTCTGTGGTTTTATTGGAAAACAAAAGTTCAAATTATTCGGATTATTACTTAAGATTGTAAAATAATATTTGATTAACTAACAGTATATTTCATTTAAAACATTCTTAAGACCCTGAAATAATACATATAATTCATCTAATAGTTATCCCTTACGTTATAGCCGTTTTCTTTGATAATTGACATAGAAAATTTGTATATATTGGAACTTAGGAATTTAGAAAATGAAAATTTCAGTCATCATTAGTTTGCTTGGTGACCTAAAGATTTACATCACTATTTTTGTATTGGGCCCCACAAATATTTAAACAGTACACATACCTATAAATATTTTCAATGGATTTCAAGAGGAACGTTAAAAAAACACTGAAGTAACACCCAAACTCCATCTAATATCCATAATCCCTTACGTTGTTGCCGTTTTCTTTTATATCAACGATATTATAGGTTCAAAAGCATAAATTAGAAACTTAGAAAATTATGGAAATTGTCAAGAATCAATGTTAAAATGAATGATCTGAAGTACTCGAAGCAATATCTAGAGTACATTTTGTATGCACAAATACGGAAGTTTTTTTTTCTATGAAGAAAAATCGGTTAGGGTAAAATGGGAACCTTATGAATTTACTCACAGAGTTAATATTCACGGAGCCATAAGGTAACCTTAGTGACTACACCTCACGTTAAGCGAATTGCTTTTTATGTAAAACTTTATACAGTGTATACTTAATATTCTTACGGGGTTTCAAAATATCTAAGGCTAGTATAGATTAACATTACCAATCAGAATGGGGCATAAGTAGGTCGTATGTGACCTAATCTATCAAATAGGTGATTTTTGTTTTAAGGTGGTCAAAGTTTTCAATATACTTTTACATTTATAATGGCAATTTCCAAATAAACAAAGTCTTACTAAATTAAATTGCACGATTTTCGTGTTCTAGACCCACAAATCTTGGATTTTCCCTTTTCATGACATTTAACTGTTTTTCGGTTAATTTCAAACTCAATTCATTGCTTCATACATAAGCCTACATTTCCACAAGGGTATAATTCAATTTAATTGTCCCATTATGCTATGCCTATATTTCACTTTGTTACTGTCAACAGATTTCATAACTGAGCCAAAACCGAGGTACTTTTATTACAAACTTCACACAAATTTCTTTAATCTATTATTATTTTCCAGCTATGAATTCTACTTTAAGCACAGTAGTGTTCACTCCCTCGTTGAAAATTTCCTAAGAATTGTGCTTTAGAAAGGTTTTCTTCCTAACAAATTATCATTTGGGTTACTCACCCCCCCCCCCCCCAAGTGCATTTTGGGGAAAACCTTCCAGTTCCTCTGTGAAGCATTAGTTATGATACTCGACCAAAGGATGAAGGAACAATGGTGAAGTTGAAGTAAAGCAATAGCAGGCAAACTACATTTACGTCTACAGAGCATGAGATGGACAGTGACTGGAATTGGCCCTGGAAGGGAAAACTTAAATTGTTCTCAAACAACTTACATCAATACGGATTGGTTTCAGCAGATTAGATTTATGGACTAGATCTATATTGACAAGCACAAGATTTTGGGGGTTTTCAACAGCAAAGTGCCTCTAATGCACAAAACTAGTTACAGAAAAGCAGAAAAAAATACAGTAGAAGGATATAAAGAAATAGAAGCAATGAAACAATGTTATAATTAAGACCTAAAAGTGATGTACTTTAGGTAAAATCCAATCAACCACGAAAGCCGTTTCGTAAGTTTTACAGTAGATAATTCCATTAAACTTTACTTCTCATCTACCCATTACTCATGGAACATACGCTGTCTATTCCAATGATACGTTTAATTATTGTCTTTCACTGATCACACTTTTCCAATTGTTTCTTTTTTTAACATGTGTAGAATAATGTAGCCTACTGTGTGTCGAGAAAGAAAATGCTTTAAATATGGATAGGACTGAATTGGAAAAAAATGTAGGGTTAATGAAAGTAAGCTAGCCTAAACTTAGGGTGCAGCTGGGGGGACTAAGATGCTGCACTCGCACATACTAGGAAGTTATGGCAGAATGATTGAATTTTGAAAATTAGCTACCAATAACACCACCCCAAAATTACCATTCATCATCATGGGTAAATTTTCAAAATGATAGGCTCATAACTGCCATAGTTTGTAAGCTAACTGTACAAAATTCGCGATTAAATTACACTAATTAATGAATAAGATGGAACTGGAAAGAAAACTTTAATAACAAGAGACCAGGCTCTTGATGAATCACCAAAACCACTTTAAACGAGTTATGTGACAAATGTGGTTACACGTGACCCAAAAGTCAATGAATGAATGAATGAATGAATGATTTGAAGTTCTCTGGCATCCTGACATCAAATGTCATTGACGCCGACCCCAAAAGTCAAAGAAATGTGTTTCAGCTCCTCTACAGACACTATGGATCAACTGCATTTCAAAACCATTTAAACATTACAGCCTTAAATAATCTCAATGGCTGACAAAGTACCTTCATAAACAGCAACCTTCATTACTTATAATCTTATTTTTAGAAGGGACTTTACCTGATCCTGCTACAGCAGGAACAGCCAGGCAGCCTACAGGACCACGAGATTTGTTTATCATCAGGCGATCATAGTCCAGGAATGACACATTTGTTATCCACATAAGTAATTGAAATAAAGTTACAAATACTGGGTGGTTCAGTAAACCTATGTTCAGGATATAGATCAAAGCAAAGTAAGTTTCCCTATTATTAGATTGTAGTCTAGTGGCTTTACAGGTCTAGGGGACAAGTTCAAAACACTGCTGGTTTGGTGGCTACACAATCTGTGTATTGTGAAGACTACCGAGATAAAATTCACTGTGGCCAACTCTGGTGCCGCTTTTCCTCCCCAGGCCTTCTAAAGAACAGAAAGGTAGTCCCCAAAAGCCTAAGATACATGAAAGATTAAAGGTGAAAGATTGCACTAGGAACACAAAAATAAGTAGGGAAAAGCACACGAGAGAAGAACTGTCAACAATAGGTTGCCAAAACTGATGATAGCAAGGTGTTAGCCTATCTGATTTCAAGGTAGAATGGGATAAAAATAAATATTGAGAATTTAATCATTAATTTATGTATGGTACAGGGGAAATAAGCTTAATTGCAATAATAACAAGCTTAGAAGCTTTGTATCAATCTATAAGGCGATAGAGTGCCCACAAACTTATTTTACGGAGTGAGCAATTGGGAATCAGGAACCAGGAACGAACACAATATCAAGCTTAACAATATAAAATATCGTTAAGGAAACATGGAATAAAAACCAAGACCTCACTAATAAAAAAAATACAATTTATGTGAAAAACTAATTATATTGATTAGACTAAAAGTTCAGAGGAGGGAAACTATAAAAGATAACTGAAATTCACAACAGACTGCCTTCTAAGAACGTTCGACCAACCTATTGTAAAAATTGTGGTCAAAGCCACAAAATGCTGCACTGTATCCAAACCGTTGATAATGGCTGTCAACTGGAGATGGCAAACACACTGTATTATAGGTAGATGAAAATTTGATGGACAATTTACATTGAAACATCAAATTACTGTACATCCACTTTAGTGGGGTTTTCATATTTGCTTATCAAGTTACTTATAAACTTAAAAAAAATATCTAATACATCAAACAAAGCAAGATTCTATAAACATTCGCAAAGGACAAAGAGAGAGAGAGAGAGAGAGAGAGAGAGAGAGAGAGAGAGAGAGAGAGAGAGAGAGAGAGAGAGTACAAGATAAAATGGTTTCATACAGATAAACAATACTGTAAAACCCTTTATTATTGACAATGAAGCAAGATTAATTAAAAGGTTGTCTTATTACCTAGTCAACTTGAAACACAAACCAATGGGCCGATAATTAGTTAAAAATTTGAAAAACTTTACCATTTCAAAATTCATCTTCCAGTCTCATGCGGTAATCAATGGACTCCCGGGACGTTCTTATCTGGAATCCCACAAAAAAAAAAAAAAAAAAAAAAAAAAAAAAAAAAAAAAAAAACCGATTCTACCATTTTTGTGGCTATAGTAATTTTGCCTGATACATTTACATCTAAAAATATCCATGAAATAAAATGAGAAGTGGCATTAGAAATAGTATTTCAGTACTATAAACTAGTGGGAACTTTAATGTAAGCTAACCTGTTTTGGAAAGTTAAACATTTTCGTTTGTAAACCTCTTACTTTAAGAGGAAAAGCCTGAACCAGTACTAAGATATGCTGACGTATAAACAGTCCAAACAGATCCTATTACAAATTTAGATACTATCAAGAGATCCTATTACAAAACGAGATAACAAGACAGATGACAAGTCTAAAGAGACTAGACTGCAGATACTTCCATTCAGTGTGGAGCATAAAAGACTAATTAAATTGTAAGTCTATGGTAAAAGTAAAACTGGTTCTTTGAATGGTCAGGCGTTGCCTCTCTTTGGTTAAGACTCATTTTGTCGTTGCTTACAATTACACTCACCGAGTAGTATGGTCTATTCTTTCCATATTCAACTCTGTCCTCATACACCTGACAACACTTGAGATTACCAAACAATTCTTCTTTGCTCAAGGGGTTAACTACAGCACTAATTGTTCAGTGACTGCTTTCCTCTTGTAAGGGTAGAATAGACCCTTATCTATAGTAAGCAGCTCTTCGAGGACACTCTAAAATCAAAACCATTGTTTTCTAATCATGGATAATGACAGCCCTTTCACCATGGTCTTCCATTCTTAGAACATAATTCTTTTGCTCGAGAGTACACTCGGTCATAATATTCTATCTTATTTTTCTTTCTCTTTTTATGAAGTTTTGTTTATAAATAAAGTTTTCAGTTTATAAATGAACTCTTTATTTTAATGATACTGATCTTAAGAGATTTAATTCTAATTGTTCATTTCTTCTAATTTATTTATTTCTATATTTCCTTTCCTAGCTGGGATATTTTTCCACGTTGAAGCCTTTGGCTTTATATCCTCTTCCTTTTCCAACTAGGGTTGTAGCTTAGCTAGTAGGTTAATGATGATAATATTCAACAGGACAAACAAGGTTAAGACAGTGCATGGTAGAGTACACAGAGAGTAGAACGAAAAAGGAATTTCCTAATATGGTACATACTGTAGCCTACTGGTAGCAGACAATGAACCTGCAAATGAATGATAAAGTGTTTGCTTGGCTAAATCTAACCAAACCTAGGAGCCTACTCATTGATCAACCCTGATCGAAATGCAAAGGTTTAAATATTACTTGAAAGAAAAAAGGACAAAATTGGGAAATTATTCAGGACTATGATAATAGAAGCCAAACTATAGAATAGAAAATAAGAAAAGTTTGGTGTTAATTAAAAGACCAACATTTGACAAATAATAATGGCCACAAGAATTAAATAGGACTAGAATGCATACACCAAAAAATCTCAGCACAAATTAGATGGCGAATTTGAAAACTAACTTTTCACAGCAAAAAAGAAAACACGAGACTGAATATACACCTTCAAGGCATAAGTTAACAGAACTTGAAATTTTCTGATCATATAAGGAAGCAATGATAAATGTTAGAACATCTACTTTAGTTCTATGCAACTTAGCAAGGTGAAGGAACTGTTATTAAATCACTTGCTTCATGGATATCAAATTTTTGAAAGTTTGGAAATCAACTAACAATGAAGTCAGACAACAAACTAAAACTGCATGGTGACAGAAATTGGTTGTATGTAAAAGGTTAATAGGAAATAAAAGTCTTTCCCTATTAATTATAATTGAGAATGATCTAGGAAACAAAGGGTTTTGTAGTCTGCTTTGCGTAATTTACATAGCAATGCTACTTAAAACTAAAATGGATATTTCAACTATGGCAATTGTTTGATGTTGAAAATTTAAAGCAAACATGGATAAATAAGAAATGTAACAAAATTTTCAACTAATACAAGGGACAGGCATATTCTTAAAAAGGGAAAAAATTGTATCTACAATCCGGTACAGGCCTAATAACGTACACTACAGATAAAAGATTTGGACAAATGTGAAGGAGGAATGTACTGTAAGAGGACAAAAAGCTATGACACAGTATCAATAAGCAAGATAAAAAGAAACTTATATGGATGATGAAAGAGTAGTTGTATCATTAACATACAGGATCCAAAATGTATTACTCAAATGGGCAATACTGGACAGTGTACAGTAGTGTCAAAACAAAAGAGTTATGGAAATCGGTAAATGATTGATGGTGGAAATAGACGGAGCACCAAACAGGAGGGAAAGTTTTTGTGTTAGACAAAAAATAAAGCAATACACACAATAGGTAAAGCAAGCACAATTAGCAGAGCTACGTCAGCACTGAAAACTTTGAAAACCAAATAAGAGTATAAAAAAAATAAGAAAACAGAAACTGGGGGGAAAAAAGTACATTTAAGATTCTTGCAAGAAACATTAACACTATCTAAACACCTAAAAGAAATCAAGAATACGGAATGAAATGAGCTTGAAGAAAAATACAATTTTCACAGATATGGCTATTTGCTGTTGGTGATAGAAGACTATGCATGAGGACTGGATTGGATTCATGAACTTGGGCCATAAGGAAGCTTAAGGTTAATCTGACAATTTGATAAAGCATCCAGTAACTAGGGTAAACATATTAAGTGCTCCTTTACATTATGAGGAAATAGGGACCCCAAATGTGAGAAAAGGTAGCATGGTGTAACAATTGGTTCAGGTTACAGAGTAATAACAAATGGGTCTTTAACCACTTAGTTTGCAATGTACTGTAGATACCTCATGTGATTTCTAGGTTAAAATGCCTAAAGGTTTATATGAAGAAGAAAAGCTTAGGGCCACATTCCACTACCTGCCAATGCTTTATGCACTAGGTCTGCATCACGAATAAGAAGTAATTCTTAATAACTCAATTAGAATGTATTCTTGAATCCTTCAGAGAAAGATGGTTCACAGTTTACTTTGACATGAATAAACTTCATAACTTGAGTTGAGAATCAAGAGTCGAAAAGGGATTCCAAGAGGTACTTAAAACACCAATGGTGGGAGGTGAAACTGGTGAAACAGAACTGTAAAGGTATGGCAAGACTTTGTAGAAACAAAAACAATCACTTCACAACAACTAAAGAAAAATATGGATCTGCAAAATCTTCGTAGATATCAAGTGCTTGTTAAAAATCTCAGAGAGAGAGAGAGAGAGAGAGAGAGAGAGAGAGAGAGAGAGAGAGAGAGAGAGAGAGAGAGAGAGACCGACCCTTTATAGTTAGTATCCCACTAAAATTACCCGAGAGGGAGGTATGACAACCACCTATTTAAACCATGAAAAGTGACTGTTAGGAAGCAGATACAGTATCCATAAAAAGACAAGGCCACAAACTCAACAATAAATCCTTCATTCTTAAACAAAACATTTGTATTTACATAAAATTGAACATGAATAACTTAAGTTATATGGGTAAATTTGACATCAATTACGGACTTCAATATGGTAAATTACTACTGGGTAGGGCAAAAAGTCATATAAAATTTTCCAATTTTCAGGCTTGAGGAATAATCCAAAAAAGGGGTATGATCTCCTATGAAGATGAGAATATAAGAATATTTATGCTGTATACATTGGCGTCTACATTTAAGCAAATTTTATTACAAGGATTTAAAACTACACTTTCAACTGAACAATTAGCAACATGGATTACACCATTAAAAAAAAATGGCCCACCTATATGCCCAACAAAAAGCCAGGAAAGCTCTACCTCAGCAGTCACTCGAGTTTGGAACCATGTGGCCATCAGTAGAAAGAACAAAAAGTCAAATATGGCTCACAACTAATGTGTTTATTGGGAAGCAATTGTGAAACCCCCAAATAAAAGATAAAAAATGACAAATTCGGAGATAATTTGTATTTTTCCTAACTACACAAACCTTAGCTATTTAATATGGGTAATTACTTTCAGCGTGGCTGAAAGGACGAGCCATTAAAATTTTAACGAGGGTTTATTACCCCAACGCTAGTTAGCGGCGGGTAGGGAGGGTAGCTTGCTACCCTCCCCACTCACACACCTGTGTGCTAAGTTCACTTTGCATAGAGGTAGGACTTCACGGGGGCAGGGCTGGCGGGCAAGTTTGATTAAATAGCTAAGGTTTGTATAGTTAGGATAAAAACAAATTATCTACGAATTGGTCATTTGTTCCGTAACTGAAATACAAACCACGCTATTTAATATGGGTGACTCAACTCTTAGGAAGGGTGGAAAAAGTCCCAGCCATACTGGCTTTTGGCCGGGGACTCATTATCTGAGTGAGTCAGCACTCAACAATAAAGAGTCCCTGCACCTCGCTCACACCTTGCTATGCAAGGGCTGCAGCCTACATAAGCTGTTTGTGAAGGATTATGTGTGACTCGTCCTAGGAAGTTGACCTGAAGTTCTTTAGATGGAAACTTTAGGCTAGGACTCTCCCAATACCACCTCGTCAGGGTATGGGAACATGACAGTATTAACTTAATACTAGGAACACAAGGGAACATGGTTTACCTGCAGTGGTTTGAGGTCAGCTGTGCAGAGAACCGAGGAGGCTGCTTTCCCCAAGAGAGGGGAGGATGAAGAAAAGAATAAGGGCCAGACATACCTTTTCTTTCATGCAGACTAAAACTGGGTAACAATGCCCTCAACCCTCTGCTACTTGTCCATTAAGGAGCCTGAGGTTTAAACCAGCTGTTGTGCAGCCACCACAGGGCCGATAGAGAACGTATCGAGCCTCCTGTGGGTCACGTCTTGCAGGTATTGGGCTGTGAAGGTCGTTTGACGCTTCCATACCCCTGCTTGTAGAACCTGCGTCTCTGAGAAGTTCTTTTTGAAGGCCAGGGATGTAGCTACACCCCTGACATCATGAGCTCTAGGGCGACATGATGGAGGAGGGTCAGGATTCAGGGACAGAATGATTGTCTTTCGAATCCATGCTGAGATGGTGTTCTTGGTAACCCTCCTCTTCGATCTCCCAGTGCTAACAAACAATGCCTGCACTTGGGGACGAACTGCAGCTGTTCTTTTCAGATATAGCTTCAGACTCCTTACTGGGCACAGTAGGAGATGGTCTGGGTCATCTGTTACGGAACGAAGACTCAAAATCAGGAAGGAGTCGAACCGAGGGTCCGCACTCCCGGATTCCGAGTCTTAGCAATAAACTCTGGGACGAAGCTGAACGTTACCTCCCCCCATCCCCTTGAATGGGCGATGTCATACGAGAAACCATGAAGTTCACTAACTCGCTTGGGTGACGCCAAAGCTAGTTGGAACACCGTCTTCCGAGTTAGGTGGCGATCTGAAGCCTGGCGTAATGGTTCGTAGGGAGATCTCTTAAGAGACCTGAGAACTCGAACCACGTTCCATGGAGGAGGTCTCACTTCCGACTGAGGGCAGGTAAGTTCATAACTACGTATGAGTAGGGAAAGTTCCAGCGAAGAAGAAATGTCCATTCCTTTGAGCCTGAAAGCTAGACTTAAGGCCGAGCGACAGCCTTTCACTGCCGAGACTGAAAGGCGCATTTCTTCTCGCAAGTACACTAAGAACTCCGCTATTGCTGGAATAGTGGCATCAAGTGGAGAGATACCCCTTTCACGACACCAACCACAGAAAACTCTCCACTTTGCCCGGTAGACCCCTGCGGATGACTTTCGCAAGTGTCCAGACATCCTTTCCGCAACTTGTTGCGAAAATCCTCTCTCTGCGTGAGATGCTGGATAGTCTCCAGGCGTGAAGGAAAGATGTTGGCGTGTGGTTGTTTGAGTAGCTCGTGTTGCGGAGTGAGTTCTCTCGGAGGCTCCGTAAGGAGTTGCAGAAGGTCCGGAAACCATTCCGCGTGATGCCACAGCGGAGCTATGAGGGTCGTCGAGAGATTGACCGATATTCTGGTCTTGTTGAGTACCCTCCTCATCAGACAGAACGGAGGAAAGGCATATACGTCGATGTTGTCCCACCGTTTTTGGGAAGCATCTTGCCAGAGAGCCTTGGGATCCAGAACTGGGGGGCAGTACAGCGGCAGTTTGAAGTTCAATGCTGTCGCGAACAGATCCACAGTCGGGGAACCCCACAAAGTCAGGACTTTGTTGGCTACTTGACGATCCAAAGACCACTCGGTACTCACTATCTGAGACGCTCTGCTCAGACTGTTGGCGAGCACATTCCTCTTGCTTGGAATGAAGCGAGCTGATAGTGGAATCGAGTGGACTTGGTCCATCTCAGTATCTCTACTGCAAGATAGGATAGCTGTTCTGAAAAGGTACTTCCCTGCTTGTTGATGTAAGCCACTACTGTGGTGTTGTCGCTCATCACCACCACAGAGTGACACGCCAGGTGCTGTTGGAACTGTTGAAAGGCCAGAAATACGGCCTTCATTTCTAGCAGATTTATATGGAGGCACTTTTCTGATTCTGACCACAGGCCTGAGGCCCTGTGGTTCAGAACGTGGGCCTCCCACCCTTTCTTTGAGGCGTCCGAAAACAGCATCAAATCCGGGGGGAGGACGAGAAGATCCACTCCCTTTCGTAGGTTCTCGTCTGCCACCCACCACTGAAGGTCCGTCCGTCCCGCGAGACCCACAGGGATCAAGACGTCCGGGGAATCGTGTCCTTGACTCCACCGAGACTCCAGTTGCCATTGCAGAGATCTCATTCTGAGACGACCGTTGGGAACTAGATGGGCCAAGGATGAGAGATGGCCGAGGAGACGTAACCACGACTGGGCTGGAAGTTCGTCTCGTCTGAGGAAAGGACTTGCGACCTTCCTCAGTCTTGCTATCCTGTCGTCTGATGGGAAGGCTTTGTGGAGATTGGTGTCCAATATCATGCCTAGATATACCAGTCTTTGGGTAGGAAGCAGAGAAGACTTCTCGAGATTTATCATGATCCATAGATCTTGGCAAATTCCCAGAAGTTTGTCTCGGTGTCGAAGAAGGGTTGACTCCGAGTCTGCTAGGATCAGCCAGTCGTCCAGATAACGGAGGAGACGGATGCCGATCCTGTGTGCCCACGGAGATATGAGGGTGAAAACACTGTTGAAAACCTGAGGTGCTGTGGAGAGACCGAAACACAGCACCTTGAACTGGTAGATCTTGTTGTCTAGGCTGAATCTTAAGTACTTCCTTGAAGACGGATGTATTGGGATCTGGAAGTACGCGTCCTTCAGATCCAGTGTACACATGAAGTCTCGCGGTCTCACTGCGAGTCTGACCATGTCTGCCGTCTCCATGCTGAACAAGGTCTGCTTGACAAACCTGTTCAGAGCTGAGAGGTCGATGACTGGTCTCCAGCCTCCAGACGCCTTCTTTACAAGAAAGAGTCAACTGAAGAAGCTTGGGGACCCGTCGACGACCTCATGGAGGGCGCCCTTCTTCAACATGGTCTCGACTTCTTCCCATGGTAAGAGAGCTCAACGACACTGGATTCGCTGTCAGGGGAGGTAGAGATGTTATGAACGGGACGCGATATCCTAGACTGATCACGGAGATCGTCCAGGAATCGGCCCCGAGTTGCTGCCACCTGTCTGCGCAACTTTAAAGGCATCCCCCCACTGGTGGACATGCAGGGGGATTGCCAATCCTAGCGTTTGCGGCCTCGGCCACTCCCCTTAGGATTTTTCCATACCCTGGAGGACTTTTTGCCTATCTTGTCTTTGACAGGAAAGGGCTGCTTCGACACCATTGCCTTTGGTGCTACTGCCGGTTTCGTCGTCTTTGTAGGGCGAGGTTGTTGACGTGCTGGAGGTTTATAGGGCTTTGATATTAAAGCCCTATGGAGGAGGGAGTTCTGGTTGGACTTCCTCCACCTCTCAGCCGCCTGCTCTACATCTTTCGGCTCAAACAGACTACTCCCCAAAAGGGAGGAATGTCTGAGCCTACTGACCTCGGTGCTGGGGACCTTCGTGTTAAATCTTTCAGACACCGCATCTCGGCGTTTCAGGAGAGAATTGGCCCACAAGTTCGAGACTTGGTGGGCTAGAAACTCGATGGTATGAGTGCCTGAAAGAAGGAAGGTCTCCAAGGCCTTCCTGGTACTCTCCTTAGAGAAGTCCTCGAATCGTATCAGGATGCCAAGAGACCCTAGCCAGATATCCAGCCACGAAGTTGCCTGCATGGCACACTTCGCTACCTTCTCCTGGCTGAGGATCTCCGAGGCCGAGAACGACACTGGCCGGTTGGAGTCTCTCTCAAGAGGTACTCCCCTGGAGAGCTCTTCCACTGAGTGCTGAAGGGGAAGAGCTAAACAAGACTCCTCCATGATCTCGAAGTACCTCCTCTGGTGGACACGAGGAGGTGGGTGGAGTTTGTTTCCGGCACTGGAACGGCTGGAGGAGGCAAGCTCGGAGAGCTGGCTCTCGACCTTATCTCTGGCACTCTTAACCCCCTGGGACCAAGGCAAAGCCGCGCTGGCTTTAGGGGGCTTCTGGGTACCAAAGACTTGGTCCAGAACCGTGTCCTTGCCCTCTCGAGGAGGAATCCCTGGATCCGCGAATCCGTTGAGGTTCCTCATCAGAGTCATAACTTGCCAGAAGGCATGTTCCGACTCTTGCGGTTCTCCTCCTGATGGACTAGCAGCAAGGTCTCCAGTCCCAAAAGGCTCCTCTTGGGGGGACTCGTGGATGTTCTCTGCGGGCTTAGCTGGCTCTGGTCTTTTCCTCGAAGATGAATTGTCTTGGAGTCCTTCGACTCCCTCCTGGGAGAGATGCAGGATTTCAACAAAGATGGTGGGAGGCTCGTCTCCACCTCCACCCGGGAAGACTTCTCAGCTTGAGGTGGGGTTTCTCCCATTGGTGCACTGGGAGAACGCCTCACCTCACGTGAATCCCCTGAGGACGGGAAATCCTCATCCACAGGGAAGGGAGAGAAAGTCTCGGGGGGGGGAGGGAGCCTTTCTCAAAGACTTCTGAGGAGCCAGTTTCGCCCTAGGAGAAGTTACCACGTCGTCCACTCCTCTCTTCCTCTTCAGGAGGGCCGAGATTGCCGCTGATTTGAAGCATAGTTCAGAGAAAGCGGGCTTGAAAGCCTGCGCAACCGTTCTGATAAAGGACCCAAACCAGGGCTGCCGACTGACAGCAGCGCTGTCAGAGACACCCTCTGGAGGGAAGGGGATCGTAAGATCCTAGGAGTGGAAACTACAACAGGGTCTGCCTGAAAAGAAGAAGCTGTGGAAGAAACGTTCCTGGACCTGTCCGGAGATTTCCCTCCCTCCGTTGAGCGTACTGTCCTGCCCTTACGGGGGGGGGGGGGGGGGTGGACGCGATGAGGACGACCTGACTGTGCGTTGTCCTGCAGCCTCTCGTGTGGGAACGCGCTGGGCATCGCGTGATAGGTTATTGCCTGGATTGGGTGCGGACGCGCGGGGGCGAGGGCGAGCGATGGCGGGCAGGCGAGCGATGGCGGGCAGGCGAGCGATGGCGCGCAGGCGAGCGATGGCGCGCAGGCGAGCGATGGCGCGCAGGCGAGCGATGGCGCGCAGGCGAGCGTCGACGCGCAGGCGAGCGTCGACGCGCAGGCGAGCGTCGACGCGCAGGCGAGCGTCGACGCGCAGGCGAGCGTCGATGCGCAGGCGAGCGTCGACGCGTGGGAGAGGGCGCGTGTTGGCACATGGGCGAGCGATGGCGCGCAGGAGAAGGAGCTAGTGGGCGCGTAGGCGACAGGGCATGTGGGCGCGCAGGTGAAGGGGCGCGTTGGCGCGCAGGTGAAGGGGCGCGTTGGCGCGCAAGTGAAGGGGCGCGTTGGCGCGCAAGTGAAGGGGCGCGTTGGCGCGCAAGTGAAGGGGCGCGTTGGCGCGCAGGTGCGCGTTGGCGCGCAGGTACGCGTTCTGGAGACCTCAGACAGTGTGTAGTCACAGGATCCCGAAGGGCCCGTAAGGGTGAAGCCGTTGGGCGTGCGCGCACAGGGGAAATATCCCTAGCAGTAGGCGCGTGGGCGCGCGATGGAGACTGCGGGCGATGGCGCGTAGGCGAGGGATGGCGAGCAGGCGAGATCCGGTGGCGTGTCGGCGATCGGTGGTGCGGTGGAGAGCGCTGGCGAACAGGGGAGGAAGAAGTCTTCCCTCTGGAGGCCAGATCCGAAGATCGTGGGTAAGCAGGCGAACGATGGCGCACAGGCGAGCGCTGGCGAGCAGGAGAGCGCTGGCACACAGGAGATCGCTGACGAACAGGAGAGCGCCGACGAGTAGGAGACAGTGGGCGTGCATGGCGCGCATCAGGCTGAGGGCGCGCAGTGGTGAGGGCGAGCAGATCGTGGGCGCACAGGAGATCGTGGGCGCACAGGAGATCGTGGGCGTGCAGGCGAGCGCTGGCGCGTTGTCTCTGGAACCGCCGAGCGAGCAGGAGATCATGGGCGCACAGGAGATCGTGGGCGTGCAGGTGAGCGCTGGCGAGACGTGTCTGCAACTGACGAGCGCTGGCGCTCAAGGGACTTGCACACAATGTGTGAAAGCCCCTTTTGCCCCGAAGGGACCGGTGCCCGTTGGATAACGGGATGGGTGGGTGCCCACAGTGCATCTGCAGCTAAGTAGTACGACAGCAGGTCAGCAGGTCTGGCAGGAGAAGGAGATCGCGTACGATCTGCGGAGAGGTCCAGGTCCAAAGAAGTAGCAGGAACGGTCGCTGAAGGATGAGGTTCCTCTGCGGCGGACTGCGAGGATGAAGACCCGAAGAGGCGCCTCCTAACACCCTTGTGAGGAGAAGGTAGACCTCGGAGACGAAGAGGAAGGCGAGCCTTACATCTTATACGTCCTCTGGGAGCAGCAGGCAGACCATCGGCAGTCCTCCGAAGAGGAGTCTCTGTCAGTGAACTCCCCTGAGGGGGAGAATCACCTGCAGGAGAGACCGTTGGACTTAGTTCCTCCCTCGAAGGGTGTTCGGAGGGGGGAGCTAAACCTTCAGCTACAACAGGAACAGAGGTTTGAACACACTCATTGGAAGTCTCTGCCACAACAGCCTCGACGATAGACAGAAGGTCAACCTCTGCTACCATCGCTGACTGTTTGACAGCTGCTCCCATCCTGATCATGTCAAACAGGGCTTCCTTGGAGGGCGAGCCCTGAAGCCCCAAGGAAGCCCCAAGGAAGCCCAAGGCTGTAAAAGATCATTATTACTCACATTTACATTAGGAGAAACAATTAAATCCTCCCCCGGGGGGGGGGGGGGGAGGAGGAACTGCCTCGCTATGGGAGGCAACTCCCTCTCCCAAACCCCGAGATCGGTCAACAACAATACGGCCTACGCTATCACTCGACGGCCTCTCGAGAGAAGCCGATCGAGTGGGAGCTTCGGAGGAGGTTTGGGCCACGGAAGAAGAGTTCTTAGGATTTTCCTTCTTCAAAGAAACCTTTGAAGGAGAAATATCCCGTTTGGACTTCTTCTGGCGCCGGGAAAACCTCTCCCACTGTGAGGTAGACCACTCCCTACATTCAATACATACACTACCACTATCACACCGTTGACCCCTACAATAAGGGCATAAGGTGTATGGGTCGATGTCTATTGCCAACATGAAGGTCCCACAAGGGCGGTCAGGCAACCCAGGACACTTCCGCATCGTAGAGGCCAACTTCACAACACTCTAGAAAAAGAAAAAGCAAAAACAAAAATAAATAACCCAAGGAAATTGTAATGTACACAAACAGCGAGAGCTAGTACTTTTACTAAGTTAATGTCTCCTACAACATATTTGCAAACAAGTGAAAACATTTAATAGGAACAAAACTTTGTTGCAATAAGATAGACATGCTTATAATAACATGCATGAAAATACACTAAATTATTAATTAGTTGGGAAATTTATCAAAAGCTAAACAGAGCGACAAATTCATGGCATTACTAAAACAACGAAGAGTTTAAAAAAGTCCATAAACGTTGTGTATTTTGGGCGAAACAAGGAAGAAATCAAAAGATTGTGGGGTTCATATATATCACAATCATTACGGTAAAATGAAACCATGGGGCTAATAAAAGTAGAGGATACTCAAGCAAACGAAGAGGGATCGGGGGAAAAAGCAATCCATAATATTGCTATGCAAACATACAAGGGAATTAAGGTAAAATTACAGTATACTGTAATAGATACGAAAAAAAATCGAAATTAACATTAATTTTTACAATAAAAGCAACCGATTCTGAACAAAAGCAGTGATTACTGTCACTAAAATGCTAAGAGAAATGATCAATGGAAAAAATGCACCTAATGACGTATAAAAAAAAGACAATAAATAAATTGGAAAGGTTAGTGGTAAAAGAGCTTAGTACACTAAAGTATACTACGAAATCAAATAACAATAAATGCCAGTAAAAAAAAAATAATTAATCAGGAAAAGGGCGTAAAATAGTACAAAAAAGGGTGAACACATATTGAGAGAGGAACACGTTGCATGGTAAAGAACTTATTGGAAATCAAAATAAATTACGAGAGAAAAATACCAAGAAAAGAATGCAAGGTCATAAAAACTGAAAAAACAGTTTTTTGAGAGAGAACCTATTGGAAATAAAAAAAAAAAACTGAAAAGCAAGAGTTTTGAGAGAGAACCTATTGGAAATCAAAATAACTGAAAAAACAGTGTTTTGAGAGAGAACCTATTGGAAATAAAAAAAAAACTGAAAAGCAAGAGTTTTGAGAGAGAACCTATTGGAAATTAAAATAACAGAAAAACAAGTGTTTTGAGAGAGAACCTATTGGAAATCAAAATAACTGAAAAACAGTGTTTTGAGAGAGAACCTATTGGAAATAAAAAAAAAACTGAAAAGCAAGAGTTTTGAGAGAGAACCTATTGGAAATTAAAATAACAGAAAAACAAGTGTTTTGAGAGAGAACCTATTGGAAATCAAAATAACTGAAAAACAAGTGTTTTGAGAGAGAACCTATTGGAAATCAAAATAACTGAAAACCAAGTGTTTTCAGAGAACCTATTGGAAATCAAAATAACTGAAAAAACAAGTGTTTTGAGAGAAACCTATTGGAAATCAAATAACTGAAAACCAAGTGTTTTGAGAGAGAACCTATTGGAAATCAAAATAACTGAAAAACAGGTGTTTTCAGAGAACCTATTGGAAATCAAAATAACTGAAAAAACAAGTGTTTTGAGAGAGAACCTATTGAAAATGAAAAAAAAAACTGAAAAACAAGTGATTTGAGAGAGAACCTATTGGGAATCAAAATAACAGAAAAACAAGTGTTTTGAGAGAGAACCTATTGGAAATCAAAATAACTGAAAAACAGGTGTTTTCAGAGAACCTATTGGAAATCAAAATAACTGAAAAAACAAGTGTTTTGAGAGAGAACCTATTGGAAATAAAAAAAAACAGAAAAACAAGTGTTTTGAGAGAGAATCTATTGGAAATCAAATAACTGAAAAACAAGTGTTTTGAGAGAGAACCTATTGGAAATCAAAATAACTGAAAAACAAGTGTTTTCAGAGAACCTATTGGAAATCAAAATAACTGAAAAAACAAGTGTTTTGAGAGAGAACCTATTGGAAATAAAAAAAACTGAAAAACAAGTGATTTGAGAGAGAACCTATTGGGAATCAAAATAACAGAAAAACAAGTGTTTTGAGAGAGAACCTATTGGAAATCAAAATAACTGAAAAACAAGTGTTTTCAGAGAACCTATTGGAAATCAAATAACTGAAAAACAAGTGTTTTGAGAGAGAACCTATTGGAAATCAAAATAACTGAAAAACAAGTGTTTTCAGAGAACCTATTGGAAATCAAAATAACTGAAAAACAAGTGTTTTGAGAGAGAACCTATTGGAAATAAAAAAACAAAAACTGAAAAACAAGAGTTTTGAGAGAGAACCTATTGGAAATCAAAATAACAGAAAAACAAGTGTTTTGAGAGAGAACCTATTGGAAATCAAATAATTGAAAAACAAGTGTTTTCAGAGAACCTATTGGAAATCAAAATAACTGAAAAACAAGTGTTTTCAGAGAACCTATTGGAAATCAAAATAACTGAAAAAAACAAGTGTTTTGAGAGAGAACCTATTGGAAATAAAAAAAAACTGAAAAACAAGTGTTTTGAGAGAGAACCTATTGGAAATCAAAATAACAGAAAAACAAGTGTTTTGAGAGAGAACCTATTGGAAATCAAATAACTGAAAAACAAGTGTTTTCAGAGAGAACCTATTGGAAATCAAAATAACTGAAAATCAAGTGTTTTCAGAGAACCTATTGGAAATCAAAATAACTGAAAAACAAGTGTTTTGAGAGAGAACCTATTGGAAATCAAAATAACTGAAAAACAAGCGATTTGAGAGAAACCTATTGGAAATCAAAATAACAGAAAAACAAGTGTTTTGAGAGAGAACCTATTGGAAATCAAAATAACTGAAAAATAAGTGTTATGAGACAGAACCTATTGGAAATCAAAATAAATTATGAGAGAAAAATAACAGGAAAAGAATGCAAGGTCATAAAAAACTGAAAAACAAAAGGTTTTATGAGAGAGAACCTAATGGAAATCAAAATAACTTAAAAACAAGTGTTATGAGAGAGAACCTATTGGAAGTGAAGATTAAACGATGAGAGAAAAGTGCCAACAAAGTAATACAAAGTCATATATAAAGGGTGAAAAACAAATGACATGAGAAAGAATCTATTGGAAGTCAAAATAAATATGAGAAAGAAAAATACAAAATAAAAGAACGCCAGGTCATATAAAAAGTGTGAACTGCATATTTGAGAGAGTGGCAAGAGGAAAAAGCAAGTGTTATAAGAAAGAAACAATAGTGTTACCAAAAAAAAAAAAAACAGCATAACGATAAATTCTATGAGAAGCAAAAGTTTGACAGAAAGGACAACAAAAATAACACAGGTAAGTGATAAAAAAATAGTGTTATGTAAAAGAAACGTAGGGAGTCACAATAACTGATAGAAGAGAAAAAATGTTAAGAAAAGTACATAACATTGTATGTACTTGGACACACAAAACAGAGAGAGAGAGAGAGAGAGAGAGAGAGAGAGAGAGAGAGAGAGAGAGAGAGAGAGAGAGAGAGAGAGAGAGAGAGAGAGAGAGCACAGTGTAAAATCCGGACGTCGGACGCCGTCCGGGAGAATAGAAAAGGGATTTTGACGAAGGAAAAATCTATTTCTGGGCGAGAGACCTGTGCCGCCCAGTGAAATGCTCCTATTGCACCATTTCTAAGGAATATAACTGCTAAAATATTACCAGAGAAAAAAATGTATAGGAATGCTAGGTTGAACTAGCTCGCTCACCTATTGGTGTCGGTATAATCTAGGGCGTAACAGACCAGAGGTCTCGTACCATTTAGACATCTCCTCTTCAAAATCCCTCAATAGTGAGGTGCGGTTCAACCTCCCCTGCCGCGCAGACTAGTACTAGTAACTCTACCCACGCTTGCCCAGCACTCCTTATAGCACCCCTAAGTTTGGGGTCTGATCAGGGGGGACAACTAGGGTGGGTTCACTGGGCGGCACAGGTCTCTCGCCCAGAAATAGATTTTTCCTTCGTCAAAATCCCTTTTCTGGGCTCAACCTGTGCCGGCCAGTGAAATAGTACCAGAGAAACGAACCCAAACTTCAGTAAATATAAGGGAACGAATTAAAATCAACATAACATAACATTGGTTTAATCAAGACTTGCAGTAGTAGACGATAGTCTTTTATAACATCAAAAACTGACAGGGTATATCCCAGGAAGGGATGAAAAATGTAAAAAATATAACTTGAAAACAAAATATGATCTGAGGTCAGAATATCTTAGATAAAACCATATAAAACTGGACATAAAAGAAATATAATTCGCAGGACAAAATGTAAATATGACAATAATAGAGATAAACAATATCTAAGACATGGGGACACCCATGGGTGACACAACAAACTGAACTCAGGTAGGTACTGTAAGTGAGGCAGGTAAGAGGAAGAAGATGGCAAGACGTAGTACATTCAGGAATTAATTAGGAATTAATTTGTTCAGGGGATACCACGCTCCCTGCGGCTACGGTAGCGAGCTGAAGGGCCTCTAGATGTTTAAGATAGTACCGCCTGAACACTGACGGGGATTTCCATCCGGTATATTTAGTAAGATCTGCAAAGTTCATATGATGGAAAAAATTTATTGAGGTTGCTACCGCCCGTATGTCATGGACGTGAGGGAAAGACTCAGGATTAGCCTGTTTGATAAAATACAAAATCTGTTGTCTGATCCCTTTTAAAGTTATAGTCCCTCCCTGTTCTCTGACGAACAAGGGTCCTGAGGTCTTATAGGAAGTCCTTGATAGAAAGGACTTTAGAGTGGTAACAGGGCACAGGGAAGGATCCTGAGGGAGCGGGATAATTTTCCAGGAGGACCATTTGTTTTGAGGGTCTTCATTTTTGGCCAAGAAGACTTTGTCTGGGGAGAGGAGGACTTCTCCTGATGGAAGGAACTCGATGTGGCCTGGATCTCTTGACAAGGCCGCTAATTCCGAAATTCTAGCGCCGGATGCTAAACTCATAAGGAATAGAGTTTTTCTGAGTAGAGGTATATACTCACATGAGTCGTTGATGGTTTCTGACGCCAGTTTGAGGACATCATTGAGAAACCAGGAAACCGAGTTAGGACAAATAGATGGTTTCAGTCTGGCACAAGCTCTTGGAATTGAAGCTAGCAATGAGTCTGTTAGATCTATATTAAACCCGACCAGGAAAATTTTCTTCAAGGCAGATTTAATGGTAGTAATAGTGTTAGCTGCCAAACCTGACTCAAGTATTCTGGGAATCTATGTTAGCCCCTTTGTGGGCCACAAACTTTATGAAGTCCATAAAGTTAGGGCGTTCCGAATGTTTGAGGAAGCGAACGCAGTGCGCGTTTGTACTATTTGGGTCAAAGTCGGGTTGGGAATCTGGCGAGGGCGGAGACTCAGCTCCAGTAAAAGAGGAAACCAATTGCTCTTGGGCCAATTGGGGTCCACCAGGGCTACTTGACCTTTGAAGGTTCGAAGTTTGTCCAGCACCTTCATCAATAGGTTCACCGGTGGGAAAAGATAAATCATTTCCCAGGTGTTCCAGCTCAGAGATATGGCATCTGTGGCGTAAGCCCGAGGGTCCAGGTTGGGGGCCACATAACATTTCAGTTTGTGGTTGGACTCCGTCGCGAAGAGATCTACCTGGAGGTCCGGTACCTGGGAAAGGATCCACTGAAACGATTTTCGGTCTAGTGACCATTCTGATTCCAACGGGGTCGTCCTTGAGAGTGCGTCTGCCACAACGTTCCGAACTCCAGCCAGATGGACAGCCGATAGGTGCCATTGGTTCGAGGCTGCTAGGGAAAAGTGTGCTACCATCGCATGGTTGATGGTGCCTGACTTGGAGCCCCCTCTGTTTAGGCAACGAACTATAACTTCGTTGTCGAGAACTAGTCTCAGGTGTTGCTTCTTGGCCGGGGAAAGATGTTTTAGAGTTAATAAGACCGCCACGGCTTCTAGGACGTTTATGTGGAACTGTTGGAACATTGTGGACCAAAGGCCCTGAACCTTCCTGTGTTGGGAATAACCTTCCCAACCTGATAGGGAGGCATCCGCGTGGAAGACTATCTTTGGAGGAGGGTACCGTAGCGGGACCGATTTCGACAGGCTCTTGGAGGTTGTCCATGGGAGAAGCCTCTTCCGAAGAATGGGAGGAAGACGGGTCTTCTTGTCTCGAAATTTGTTGTTCGCTCTGGAGCGCCAAACCCGGTTTATGTCCTTCAGTTTCGCTTTCAGAAGGAGGTCTGTCACTGAAGCGAATTGTAGGGATCCTAGGATCATTTCTTGGTTCCTTCTGGATGTTATCTTTTCCCCGAGAAAGCGTTTGGTATTCTTCGCAATCTCTATTCTCTTGGACCTGGGGAGACATAGGGTGTGAGAGCGTAGGTCCCATTGTAATCCCAGCCACTGAAACTTGGTCTTAGGTGTTAGGCGGGACTTTTTGAAATTTATTTTGGATCCCAGAGACTGAAGATACTGGATCACTTTGTTTGTCGCTTTGAGACAATCCTCGACGTTGTCTGACCAGATTAGCCAATCGTCCAGATATGCGACGACTTGGACCCCTTGGGTTCGAAGTTCTTGAATGACTGATTCTGCCAGTTTCGTGAAGATTCTGGGCGCGATGTTGAGCCCGAAAGGCAACACTTTGAACGTGTAAGCCTTGTTGCCTAGTCTGAATCCTAGGAATGGGCGGAAATGTCTCGCTATTGGAACATGATAGTAAGCATCGGTAACTTCGATGGAGGTGGTGACGGCCCCACGGGGAAGTAAGGTCCGTACCAGCGAGACGGTAAGCATGTGAAACTTGTCGCATTGAATGAACAAGTTTAGCCGGGCAAGATCGAGGATGACTCTCCGGCTGCCCGAGTCTTTTTTCGGGACGCTGAATAAGCGACCTAGAGACTTCAGATGTTTGGTTTCTTTGATCGCGTTCTTGCGCAATAGATCCTGGGTAAACAGGGTCAGATCCGGTGGCAGGAGTTGATGGAATTTGTTCGGTGGAGGAGGCCCTTCTATCCAACTCCACCCCAGGCCCTTGGAAATTATGCTGAAGGCCCAAGGACTGAACCTCCAGAGACCCCTGAACGCATAAAGCCTCCCTCCTACCTGAAGAATCTCAGTAGGTGGAGGGTTTTCCGCCACGGCCTCCGCGTGATCCCTTTCCACGGGAGAAATATCTCCCCTTGCTTCTGTTCTGAAAGGATCCTCGTGAACCAAGGCCCCTGCCTCGCTGGTATCCTTGAGAGGAACCCCGGGACTCATAGGCAGGGTTATAAGCCGGTGAGGTGAACGAACTCGAAGCCACTTGGCTTTTAGGGAAGAGAACATATCCCTCTTGGGGCTGAGGCTTGGAGGTGGAGGGTTGGATGGTCTGAGCAACCGGGACCGGCTGGACTACCTGGAGAGTCTGGCGGAACTGGGCAGAGTTATAAGGACGTAGCCTTTTCCTGCCCCGGGATTAAACGTTCGACTGTTCGAACTTCCGTTTGGGAGTGAGACCCCAACGGACTTTGAGGCTCTGGTTCACCTTGACAGCTTCGCTTAACACCGAGTTGACCATGTCCTCCGGGAACAGGTCCGGGCCCCAAGCGGAGGCTTTAATGAGTTTATTCGGCTCATGGCGGATAGTAGCCTCTGATAGAACATGTCTACGGCAACGTCTTCTGGCTACCAAGAAGTCATAGCAATCCGATAACAAGGATTGTAAGGTGGCATTTGTCATGACCTTAAAAGCGTGTTCCCCATCATAGTTGAGGGAAAACATCTCCGCCATCGTCGAGACATTTAGGCTCCTGCTAAACTTAGACTGGGACTCGAACTCGAGTCGAATTAAGGTTTCAGGAAGTCTTGGAAGTTGTTCGCTAAATCGCGTCGACGCACAATCAGCAGATAACTTACCAGAGGTAAATGTTGACTGAATGTTAAGCCAACATTCGTTACCTGATGGGAGCAGAAGAGATGTAGGGTCTGTCTCCCGAAGCTGGGGCAAAGGTTTGCCTTCGGCCACTGCCTGAAGAGCTAAGTCCACCATCTTGGTGACGCCAGGAGTAGGGGTCTGCTCGTCCACAAGAAACATAGTGTATGTGCTCTTGTGGGGAGTCAGCATGGTGTTCGTGCAACCCTACTCGTTCAGGGTTCTAACCCAAACAGACTGAGCCTGTTCTTTTGGGAAGGTAACGGTCTCCTTAGGGACCTTATCTAGCCGTGGTCCCTAAGACTTAACTGGTTTGGTGATTTGGAAGACCTGTGAGTCTTTGATAGGGGCTGGCGGGTAGCTTTAACTTTAGGGACAACAGGACGTGGCCTGACATCAGCCACGTGCTTCCTTGAAAACCCCTAAAAGGAAGTGACACAGGGTCTCTTTGGCCTGACACTCCGGGCGAACCAGCCAACCCAGATCTAAAGAGTCGCCAAGGTAGAAGTCATGGAAGACTGCGAGCTCCGAAAGAGGGTATATCATTACTAATGAACAAGGTAACTCCGTTGGGAATGTAAAATAAATAGATCGAGAATAAATGTTTAAACCGATCAATCACAAAGGAAATAAAATGAAAATCCCAAAAGATTATAGATAGTTAAAATTATAGATAGTAACGACAGGGGCACCTACAGTGTGTCCCATAGTAGGGTAGTAACCCAAAAAGATCCGGGTGCTCCAAATTCTTAAAATAGACCGGTATGAAACCGGGATCAAAGGCTATGAACAAAATTTCGGACCGGTATAGTAACCGGGGAAAAAACTTTTCATAAATTAACTGACATTGTTAAAATAATTCCGTAAAAGGTGAAGATTATCAACAAAATAATATTGTCATAGCGAGAAATATACTATCCCGTCGGTACTGGGGAAGTATAGAATAACATAAAGATACATAAGTATCCCATAGCAGGTCAGTAACCTAAAGAGATCCGGTTGCTCCGAATTCTTAAATTAGACCAATATGAAACTGCGTAATAAGTTAAGATTATCAATGAAATAATATTGTCATAGCTAGAAATATACTATCCCGTTGCTACTTTGGAAGTATAGAATGAAATAAAGATACATGAGTATCCCATAATAGGTTAGTAACCTAAAAGGATCCGGGTGTTACGGATTCTTAAAATAGACCGATATGAAACCGGGACAAAGGGCTATGAACAAACTCTAGGACCGGTTTAGTAACCGGGGAAAAACTTATAAATAAACTGACATTGTTAAAACAATTCCGTAATAAGTTAAGGTTATCAATGAAATAATATTGTCATAGCTTGAAATACACTATCCCGTCGCTACTTGGGAAGTATAGAATAAAATACAGATACATGAGTATCCCATAATAGGTTAATAACCTAAAAAGATCCGGGTGTTCCGGATTCTTAAAATAGACGATATGAAATCGGGACAAAAGGCTATGAACAAAATTCGGACCGGTATAGTAACCGGGGAAAAAATTATCAAAAATTAACTGACATTGTTGAAACAATTCCCTAATAAGTCAAGATTATCAATGAAATAATATTGTCATAGCGAGGAATATACCATCCCGTCATTACCAGGGAGGTATAAAAAGGATGTATAAATAAGAGATTAAATAGTAGAAAATAATAGTCCCGGACTGGGAACAGAAATACTTAAAGTAAACTTAAAGTTACATCCTTAATACATATAATAAAAAACTCCTATCATTATGATCCAATACATTAACATCCGATAAAATATAGGGTTCCCGTAGGGAAAGTAGGAATCATAAACTGTGTCAGTGTCATCAGATCCGGCAGTATTGTAAGCCCGGAGGTCCCAATGTCTGATGACGGGAGGGTACGGTGGGAGAATGTACCGGGACGAAGGTAAGGATTCGTGTAGAATGCTATGATTGTAGGTTAATAATATGTCCTACTACGAACGATAATGGCAGGAGGTACCGTATGATGGGGACACTCCTAACCTATAGATAAGGTCTCATTCCTAATTCCATTAAGCTAAAAGCAAAAGCCATACTAAGAAGGCGTAAAGTAGACTGCCCGATTACATGGATAGGGCACGTGATATAGTCCCCGGCGGTCCCGACCCTCCCCCTCCCCCTCCCCCGACTGATGGCCAATCGAGATGACGGGAGGGGGGGGGGGGGGGACGAGAACCGCCCGGGATGAATAAGACTATGTAGCACCCCGTGAGATAATCTCGGTCCTCAGTATGTCGGAATGTTGAGGGAAGACTGAGGAACAAGCATGCTTGGCCCGTATGTCATAGCCAACAACCATCGAGTGAGAGGAGAGACGTGCTCTGGGGGGGGGGTGGGGGGGGGTTTGTACAGGGGAATCACGTGGACAGGTGGTGGTAGGCATGGCTACCAACTGGAGATCCCCTCAACACAACATGGAAAATCCCAAAAATATGATCATAATGGAGTTTGACAATAAAAACAATATGAACTGTTAAAAATACTTAAAAGTAAATAATGAAAAAAGCGTAATCACGTAAAAATGGCTAGGCATGCTAAGTTAATAAGGCAAGAGAGGGACTTGAGCGAGTGGCAAGGGAGGAGGCATGACGTCATCTCGGAAGATGGAAAACAGGGGTACCAACCTTACTACTGAAGCGGGTAGATACCGAACAGTAACCCAAATAAAGAGCTACGCGAGAGTCCCACTCGAACCAAAACGTAAAATTATGTGGAGCGAAAATAAAACTAATAGTCAATAAAACATCAAAGTGAAACGCTCCTAGAAAAAACAGCAAAACAGTTCTCGCGGGAACGCTATCCACTATATGCACGAAGGCAGGCATGCCAACATAACTGAGCCTTAATGATACGCTAACACTGATACCATAGTATAATAATGATAATGATACGCTAAAGTTGCAAGAATATAATCGGTGTAAAGGTAAAATCTCCCAAAAAGTTCGAACGAATAACAATAATGAAAAGAACAACGAACGAACTAGCGAGAAAAGGCAGGACCGTGGAACCATGAACGGTTAGAAGGAACGCTAACACTATAAAACACTTCTGAATTAATAAAACAACGGTTACACTGCCCATTCACGCTTAAAACTCATGGATAAAGTACTTAACTTCGATGGAGTAACTTGGGATTCCACCATCGATGCGTAGAGAGGAGAAAATAATGCAAAAGAAAAAAAAAAAACACCGAGAAAAACAAAACCAACTAAACTGTATCAGGTGCTAAAAAGGAGTGCTGGGCAAGCGTGGGTAGAGTTAGTAGTACTAGTCTGCGCGGCAGGGGAGGTTGAACCGCACCTCACTATTGAGGGATTTTGAAGAGGAGATATCTAAATGGTACGAGACCTCTGGTCTGTTACGCCCTAGATTATACCGACACCAATAGGTGAGCGAGCTAGTTCAACCTAACATTCCTATACATTTTTTTCTCTGGTAATATTTTAGCAGTTATATTCCTTAGAAATGGTGCTATAGGAGCATTTCACTGGCCGGCACAGGTTGAGCCCAGAAAATCGCTTGTATCACCGGGAAAGACGCGAAAATACACCTCTTTTTTGTGACTGGTAATGTTCACCGATACTTTCTGTTCTTTTTTGAATAAATGTTCGAAAAATATTAGTTTATTTTCATGTTACTGAGAATAATCTCAATCGGACGTCAACATTACACTATTTAACTGCCCACTATTTTACCCTGTTAGGATAAAAGCCGGACGTCGCCAATCAGCAGTCATAGATAAGAATTTACCCGGCTGTAAAGTAACATAAGGAGAAAGGGCCTACCACTCCCTTTACCCTGCATTTAGTTGCCAATAGGTTTAGTATGATCCATTACCAATTAAAATGTTGCCAACTTTAGCCAGACACAGGATACTACATGTAAGAAATGAAGCCTATTTCACTTGAAATGTACTGAAATTTTATCAATCAATTTGTTTTTATTCGTTTTATAATAGCCTGTGCCTGTTGCACAGTCAGAGCCACGGGAAGGCAGTTGACAGTCTAACCAACTAATCCACCACCCTACAGCATATTATTTCCCATAACCATAAATATAAGCAAATATACTCAATTGAAAGAAATAATAAAAAAATTAAGAAAAGGTAAATATTAAAATTAATGTAAAGGTAAATGTAAAAAGTTTTATCAGACAAAAAATTTCAAGAAATTGACAACAATGATATCCTAATTGCACTTGTCTCGACCAAACAAACATGTTAGAATAGTTTATTTTAAAAGTTTCATGAGACTACAAGTAGAAATACAACAAAAGCAGTTTTACATATAAGCATGTAAGTGTGATGTAGTGTAATGTTGACGTCCGATTGAGATTATTCTCAATAAAATGAAAATAAGTCAATATTTTGCAAACATTTATTCAGGAAATAACAGAAAGTATCAGTGAAAATTACCAGTATCCAAAAAGTGGTGTATTATGGCGCCTTTACCGGTGATACAAGCGGTTTTCTATTCTCCCGGACGGCATCCGACTTCCGACGTCCGGATTTTACACTGTGCCGAGAGAGAGAGAGAGAGAGAGAGAGAGAGAGAGAGAGAGAGAGAGAGAGAGAGAGAGAGAGAGAGAGATAATAAGAAGTTACAGTAATTGCCATCAATGAGAAATATACTAAAATTGCAAGATCGTATTAGAATAAGAGAAAATAACAAATTAAGGGCGTAAGAAGTGTTAAAGAAAATGGTAACGAAAAGAAAATGGTAACGAAGAGAAAATGGTAACGAAAAGAAAATGGTAGAGAATAGGAAATGTAGAGAAAAGATGGTAAACAAACGAAAATGGTAGAGAAAAGAAAATGGTAATGAAAAGACAATGGTAAAGAAAGAAACGGGGAGAGAAAAGAAAATGGTAGAGAAAAGAAAATGGTAAAGAAAAGTAAATGGTAAAGAAAAGAAAATGGTGAAGATAAGAAAATGGTAGAGAAAATAAAATGGTAAAGAAAAGTAAATGATAAAGAAAACTAAGGAAAGAAAATTGTAAAGCAATAAAAAGATAAGAAGTCACAATCGATGCAAGAGGAGAGAGAATATTAGAAAATTGTATGGTAGTACAAAAGGGACAAACAGAACATTTTATGAGACTGGCAAATTAAAAAAAAAAATGTAGTAGGCCTATTGGCGAGGAAAAAAAAGTTAACTATATCAAAAGTCCACTCAAATTCAAATGGCCAACTCTATCTAAATATTTTAAAACCCTAAATGATTTTGTAATATCGAAGGAGTATCATGATTTATTAGAATGGATTTATGAATTTGCGCTGTAGAGGCCAGCAGTTAGGCCATTCAAAGACTACACATAGGATTTTTTTTTAAATAATGAGCCTACCTAATCGGAATACGTACAAATTGTGCATTTTCACAGGCAATGCGTGTGTAAAATTAAAATTCTAAATGCCTTACCATTGGGTGTTAAGGAAAGTAGCCTACCAAGGGCCATATTCTTTATAATTTCTTCAAATGCAGATTTGTTTAGATTGGATTGGATCACATCTACAATCCTGTAGTTATGTTACGAAGTAGATGTCGAGAGGTTGGATAGCAAGGAACCAATCAATACATGAGGTCAAACAAAAGGTTATTATACAAGTGCAACTAAGGGCTCAAGAACACTTATAATAATACAAAAAATCCCAAATCCCAAGTAATGACTACAAAGTTTACCTTAACTTTCCTATAGTTTTCATTTTCTTTATTATCAGCGAGAAAATTATTGAATGGGAGACTTAGAAATTTACTAGGACAAAATTTAACTAACTGCGTTTTCGGTGATTTCTTTGAAAACAAAAGTTTAATCATTTTGATTATTAAGGTTTTAAAGGTTATAATAAATTATATCTGATTAACTAACAGTGGATTTAATTGGAAACATTCTCAAGACCCTGACCTAACACATACAATTCATCTAATAACAGTTATCCCTTAGATTATAGCAGTTTTCTTTGGTAAATTATAAAGAAAATGGGTATCTGTATATGGAGAACTTAAGAATTTAGAAAGATAGAATTTCATTAATCACTAGTTCGCTGGGTAATAAAAAATTTACATCAGTATTTTTGTTTTGGGCAATATAAATACTGTACTTACACATACAATATTTATAAAAATAATCAATAGATTTCAAAAGGAACATTTCAAAGACACTGAACTAACACTCGTTGCATCTAATGTCCATAATCCCCTGAGTCGTGACCGTTTTCTTTGGTATCAATGATATAATGAGTTCAAAAGCATAAATGAAAAAATTGGAAAATTAATTACGGAAATATTCACGAATCACAATGTCAAGATGAATGATCCAAAGTCCCAGGAGCAATGTCTATAATAATTTATATGCACAAATATTGAAACTGTCTCCGTTTTCTATGAAGAAAAAGTGGGTTTGTGTAAAATGGGAAGCTTACGAACTTACTCACAGGTAGTTACTATTCACGAAGCCATAAGGTAATCTTCGTGACTATGCCTCACATTAAGCGACTTGCTTTTTGGGGAAAACTTTATACAGTATACAGTTCATATTCTTAACGGGGTTTCAAAATATCTCAGGCTAGCATCATTTAACATCACTAATCAGAATGGGGCATAAGCGGCTCTTTTAGCGACCTAATCTATCAAAAAGGCAGTTTTTGCTTTAAGGGGATCAAAACTTCCTATATAATTTTGCATTCTTAATGGTGATTTCTAAATAACCAAAGCCTTATTAAATTGAATTACACGATTTTCATGATCTAGACCCATAAGTCTATTAGATTTTTCCTTTTCATGACGATATTAAACTAAAGACACTACGAAGAAAAAACATACTTCCACAAGGGTATATTTTAATTGCTCTATTATTCTATGATCACATTTCACTTTTTTACCCTTAATAGATTTCATAACTGGGCCAAAGCCGAGGTACTCTTATTACAAATACCACACTAATTTCTTTAATCAATTAATATTTTTCACCTAGGAATTCTACTTTGAGCACACGTAGTGTTCATTCCCTCGTAGAAATGTCCCTAGAATTGTGCTTTAGGAAGGCTTTAATGTTAGCTAAATGCTCATTTGGATTATTTATCGACCCAGTGCAATGTGGGGAAAACTAGCAGTTGCTCTAGGATACATAAGTTAGGATTCTAGACCCAAGGATGAGGGAATAAAAGTGAAGTTGCAGCAAGAAATTTCAGGAAAACTTCTACAGTTATACCTTCAGAGTAAGAGAGGGACAGTGACTGGAATTGGCCAAGGAAGGGAAAACTTAAATTGTTTTCAAACAAGTTATATCAATACGGATTGGTTTCAGCAGATTAGATTTATGGACTAGATCTATATTGACAGGCACAAGTGTCTTTGGAGTTTTTCAACAGCTAAGTGCCTCTAATACAAAAAAATAATTACAGCAAAACAGAAAAAAGATACCATAGAAGGATATGAAGCTATAGCAGCAATGAAACAATGCTATAATTAAGACCTTTAAGTGATGTACTTTAGGTAAAATCCAATCAACCACGTAAACCGTTTCATAAGTTTTACAGCAGATAATTCTATTAAATTTTCCTTCTCATCTACCCATTAGTGATGGAACATACGCTATCTATTCCAATGCTACATTTAAATATTCTTTCACTGATCACACTTTTCCAATTGTTTCTTCAGATAACATGTGTAGAATAATGTAGCCTACTGTGTGTCAAGAAAAATTCTTTAAATATGGATAGGACTGAATTGAAAAAAAATCTAGGGTTAATAAAAGTAAGCTAGCCTAAACATAGGGTGCAGCTGGTAGGACTAAAGCCCTTTCCACATCATCGTGCATGCTCGACGGGCAAACAGTGATACCAGACCACAATAGTTAGTAAGAATGAAGGTTAATGACGTCAGCAGCGGGAAAACCACAGACAGGGATCTGGCATCATACAGTGTTGCCAGATCCTGCCTTCAGTTTTCCCGCTTCTGCCGTCATCAACCCTCATTTTCACCAAGTATTGTGGCCTGGTATCACTGTTTGCCCGACGGGCATGCATGATCATGTGGACAGGGCTTAAGATGCTGCCCTCGCACATACTAGGAAGTTATGGCAGAATGATTGAATTCCAAATGTTTTGTTTATTACCATAGTAGTCAAATACATGACCTTATTGTATTTCCAAAAAACCTCTATCGTGTGGACAGGGATAAAGTTGGTGGGAGCCTTCATGTGGAGGGAAGCAGGGAAGAGGACCAGGTGTAATAGACTTCCGTTGACTTGACCCTTCACTTTTTTATTATTTTTAGTACTTTTGGGGGTTTGGTTATTAAATGACTTCTGAATTAATCCACTACTTGACAGTAGCATTAGAACTAAGCATGACAATAGATAACCTAATGGTTGGGGAAGGGAACTGCCTATTTGATATAATTAATGTAGACAATAAGGGATCTACTGAAACTTAAATGCTGTAGACATTAAGGACCTATTAAAATAACTTTTATAAACGATTGTAAAATATAAACGATATGAAAATCTTCCAACAACTGCATAATGGAAACATCATAAACGAAAGAAATCTAATAGAACAAGGTCTCATTTGCATTGCCCCTCAGCTCAAGACTAACATGAGAAAAATGCTAAAGTATTCTAAGATAAAATTTCTTTTACCCAACGAAACAAATACCTTACATAAGAATCACACCCTACAATATTAAGTTACAAGTACTAGTCAAAGAAATTATTATGGTATTGCCATAGCCTCTGCACCATGGTCTTCCACAGAATTGGCTTAGAGTTCTTTTGGCTGAGGGAACATTAGTCCTATTTTTCTGTTGGAGTCCTTACGTTTATAGCACCCTGTTTTACCAAATAGGGCTGTAGCTTAGCTAGCAATAACACCCCAAAATTACCATTCATCTTCATGGATAAATTTTGAAAATTATGGGCTCATGAATGGCATAGTTTGTAAGCTAACTGTTTA
>NC_090763.1:14200703-14203203 GCF_036898095.1 Palaemon carinicauda
ATTTATCACTAACTGGTTGCTTTTGACTTTCCCTAATGGTCTTTACTGTACTTAAAATTAGTAGCCTACAAGAACATGAAAAGATCATCTCTGAATACAACACTTTCATGACTCTCATGCAGAAGTTCCATTAGATAAGATAAAACTCATAACTAAATAGTCTGATAATATGAATGATCAACTTTCAAGAATTAGAAATCACTCCAAAAAATTTCTAATTCAGACCACCTTGAAGATCTTTAACAATTCTTTTTGGCACCAGCTGTACAGTGCATGTTTTTTTTTTTATCACTACTGACGACATCTGATCTCCTGTTTATAATGTTAAAACTTCAATTGATTTTTTATCATCATTTGAGAGCAAGTCTTCTAGGTTAAACTACATAATGTTGCAACACTAGATTTCCCAACAGACCACCACTCCTTTGACCGAAGAGGTATCCTTTACAGTGAAAAGTGGGCCGATGGTCTTGCCTCCTAGCTGATGGAAATCTGTAGGAGGGGTTAAGCGTCTGTTGCTTAGCCTGTTTAAAGGGCAAGTTCCTCTGAGGTTGTTGAGGTACATGCATCTTAGAGGCCAAAGCTTTACTCATGAGAACATTGGTTCACCCCAACACTCTTTCCAATAGCAACAGCAACGTCTGGATGAGGGAACAGGATGGGAAAGTCGAGTCCCTCTAACAGCACATCCCTAGGAGACAACTATTTCAGACATCTGGCCAAAGCTGCATCCCTTTTTTTTTAAGGATGCAGTTGCCCCACAAGGAAACTGTCTGGTGGAGGAGAAACTCAAACTCCTTGGCACCCAATCTTGAAAGCTCTTCAAAATGCTTCATGCCTTCCTCCTCGCGCAATTCCTCAGTGTCTGAAGCGAGACACTGCCCTGGACCAGTGATAGAGCCTGGAGCAAGCCTGGATGGCGGACATAGCTGCTACCTCCATGTTCTGCATCTTGGATGCCGAGGTGAAGGGAAAGCAAGTCAACTTAGTCGCTTGGCACACTGGGTAACAGGTTAGCAATGTCAATGGGCTTAGAAGAGCACCCGAATCAATTTACAGTACTGTAAAATTTTCTCAGGAGCTAATTTTGATTATCTCTTCAATTTGAGAGAGTTCTCTGGTTCCGAAACTTGTGTTTAACATGTCTACCGTACCACAGGTCTAGTTTGAGAATGCCAGGTCAAAGCTTGATTTTTGCACTCTGAAGAAAGATAGTGTCAATGACAGATTTTATTAGATATTTGCGCATGAGGCGGCTCACCTAGGCTATCCAAGTGGCAGATAAGGCTCATGATCCTAGGGAAGTGTGTTGCTTCCAACCCAGACTTCAGAAGCTCGGGGAGGGGGGGGCTCCATCAGCCAAGATGGTTCCCGTGAGTGCAATGAGGTCCAGAAAGTTGTTAATAGTACTGTACTTAAGTCATGAACCTCCTGAAATGATATTTTCATTATAAAATGACAAATTCATAGGTAATTTGTATTTTTCCTAACTATACAAACCTTAGCTATTTAATATGGGTTATTACTTTCGGCGTAGCTGAAATGACGAGCCATTAGAATTTTAACGAGGGTTTACTACCCCACTGCTAGTTAGTGGGAGGTAAGGAGGGTAGCTTGCTACCCCCCCCCCCCCTCACACACACCTGTGCTTGAGCTCACTTTGCTTAGAGGTAGGACTTCAAGGGGGATAGGGCTGGCGGGCAAGTTTGATTAAATACCTAAGGTTTGTATAGTTAGGAAAAATACAAATTACCTACGAATTTGTCATTTGTTCCGTAACTGACATACAAAACATGCTACTTATTATGGGTGACTCACCCGTTAGGAAGGGTGGAAAGACCCAGCCAGTACTGGCTTTTGGCTTTGCCCGGGGACTCAGCATCTGAGTGTGTCAGCACTCAACAATAAGGAGTCCCTGCACCTCGCTAGAACCTTGCTACGCAAGGGCTGCAGCCTACATAAGCTGTGTGTGAAGGTATGAAGTGTGACTCGTCCTAGGAAGTTGACCTGTAGTCCTTTAGATGGAAACTTTAGGCTAGGACTCTCCCAATACCACCTCGTCAGGGTATGGGGACGTGACAGTATTAGCTTAATACTAGGAACACAAGGAAACATGGTTTACCTGCAGTGGTTCGACGTCAGCTGTGCAGAGAACCCAGGATGCTGCTTTCCCCAAGAGAGGGAAGGGTGAAGAAAAGAATAAGGGCCAGACATTCCTTTTCATTCATGCAAACTAAGACTGGGTAACAATGCCCTCAACCTTCTGCTACTTGTCCATTAAGGAGCCTGAGGTTTTAAACCAGCTGTTGTGCAGCCACCACAGGGCCGATAGAAAACGTATAGAGCCTCCTGTGGGTCACGTCTTGCAGGTAGTGGGCTGTGAAGGTCGTCAGACGCTTCCACACCCCAGCTTGGAGCACCTGCGTCACTGAAAAGTTTTTTCTTGAAGGCCAGGAACGTAACTGCGCCCCTGACGTCATGTGCTCTAGGGCGACGTGAC
>NC_090763.1:14210703-14270703 GCF_036898095.1 Palaemon carinicauda
GAAATCTCTGGATCCGCAAACCCATTGAAATTCCTCTTAAGGGTCAGAACCTGCCAGAATGCATGCTCTGACTCCTGCAGCTCTCCTCCTGAAGGGCTAGCAGCGAAGTCTCCTGTCCCCAAAGGCTCTTCTTGGGGAGACTCGTGGACGTTTTCCGAGTACTTGGCTGGCTCCAGTCTAAGCCTTGAAGATGACTTCGGCACAGTCTTGGAGTCCTTCAACTCCCTCCTGGGAGGGATGCAGGACTCCAACGATAGTGGGAGGCTCTTCTCCACCCCTACCCGAGAAGACTCCAGCGCGAGGTGGGGTTTCCCTCATTGGTGCGATGGGGGAACGCCTCACCTCACGTGACTCCCCTGAGGACGGGAAATCTTCGTCCCAAGGGGAGGGAGTGAAAGTCTAGGGGGGTGAGGAGGCCTTCCTCAAGGACTTACGAGGAGTCAGCTTTGCCATCGGAGAAGTTACCACGTTCAACACTCCCCTCTTCCTCTTCAGGGGAGTAGAAACTGCCAATGATTTGTGGCCCAGCTCAGAGAGAACAGGCTTAAAAATCTGCATGACCGCTCTGACCAGGGACCCAAACCAAGGCTGCTGACTGACAGCTGCTCTGTCAGAAACTCACTCTGGAGGGAAGGGGATCGACCGATCCCTAGGAGGAGTTACCAAAGGGGGGTTCGCCTGAAAAGATGATGAAGGAGAAGAAAAGTCCCAAGACCTTTCCGGAATCTTTCCCCCTGCCGGCGAGCGCGCTGTTCTGCACTTGCGGGGGCGGGGCGACGATGATGACCTGGCCGCGCGTTGTCCTGCAGCCTCGCGCGTGGGGGGTTGAGGATCAAGCTGGGGAGCGTGCTGGCGCTCGCGCTATGGGAAATGCCCTAGGTCACGCGCGGGAGACTGTTGGCGTGCGCGAGGGCGATGGCGAGGCTGCGCGCGAGGGCGATGGCGAGGCTGCGCGCGAGCGCGATGGCGAGGCTGCGCGCGAGGGCGATGGCGAGAGTGCGCGCGAGGGCAATGGCGAGAGTGCGCGCGAGGGGGATGGCGAGAGTGCGCGCGAGGGGGATGGCGAGAGTGCGCGCGAGGGCGATGGCGAGGGCGATGGCGAGGGGCGCGCGAGGGCGATGGCGAGGGCGCGCGCGAGGGCGAGGGCGCGCGCGAGGGCGAGGGCGAGGGCGCGCGCGAGGGCGAGGGCGCGCGCACGCGCGAGGGCGATGGCGAGGCTGCGCGCGAGCGCGATGGCGAGGCTGCGCGCGAGGGCGATGGCGAGAGTGCGCGCGAGGGCAATGGCGAGAGTGCGCGCGAGGGGGATGGCGAGAGTGCGCGCGAGGGGGATGGCGAGAGTGCGCGCGAGGGCGATGGCGAGGGCGATGGCGAGGGCGCGCGAGGGCGATGGCGAGGGCGCGCGCGAGGGCGAGGGCGCGCGCGAGGGCGAGGGCGAGGGCGCGCGCGAGGGCGAGGGGCGCGCGCACGCGCGAGGGCGATGGCGCAGGCGCGCGCGAGGGCGCAGGCGCGCGCGAGGGCGATGGCGAGGGCGCGCGCGAGGGCGCGCGCGAGGGCGATGGCGAGGGCGCGCGCGAGGGCGATGGCGAGGGCGCGCGCGAGGGCGATGGCGAGGGCGCGCGCGAGGGCGATGGCGAGGGCGCGCGCGAGGGCGATGGCGAGGGCGCGCGCGAGGGCGATGGCGAGGGCGCGCGCGAGGGCGATGGCGAGGGCGATGGCGAGGGCGCGCTCGAGGGCGATGGCGAGGGCGCGCGCGAGGGCGATGGCGAGGGCGATGGCGAGGGCGCGCGCGAGGGCGCGCGCGAGGGCGATGGCGAGGGCGCGCGCGAGGGCGATGGCCAGGGCGCGCGCGAGGGAATGGCGAGGGCGCGCGCGAGGGCGATGGCGAGGGAATGGCGAGGGCGCGCGCGGGCGCGAGGGTGCGCGCGGGCGTAAGGGTGCGCGCGGGCGCAAGGGTGCGCGCGGGCGCAAGGGTGCGCGCGGGCGCAAGGGTGCGCGCGGGCGCAAGGGTGCGCGCGGGCGCGAGGGTGCGCGCGGGCTCGAGGGTGCGTGCGGGCGAGCAGCGCGCAGGGGCGCGAGCTCGAGAAGGCACAGGGTGAGCTGAAGGAAGGATAAGTGCTCGGGCGCACGAGGGTGACTGTTCGCGCGGGTGCACAGGGTCCAGCCGAAGAGCCCGTGTGGGCGATACCGTTGGGCGCGCAGGAGAGACATCTCTTGGGTGCGGGCGCGCATGAGAGCGCACATCAGGCTGTGGCGATGGGTGTGGGCGCGCAACCTCGTGGGCACGCGTCAGAGACTGCGCGCGAGGGCGCGCTGGCGATGGATGGCGCGCAGGCAGGGAATGATGGCACGTTGATGATTGATGGCGAGCAGGGGAAGAAGTTAGCTTCCCCACCGCGCCCAGATCAGAAGATCGTGGGCGCGCAGGAGATCGTTGGCGTGGAGAGCGCTGGCGTGCAGGCGACTGCTGGCGCGTAGGCAAGCGCTGGCACGCAGGAGAACGAAGGCACGCATGGCGCGCAGCAGGTTGACGGCGCGCTGGCGATCTGGAGAGCGCTGGCGCGCAGGTGAGCTTTAACAGGAACGTCTTCTGCCAATGAGCGCTTGCGCGCAGGAGAGAACTGGCACGCAGGTGAGCGTTGGCGCGCAGGTGAGCACTGGCGCGCAGGAGAGCGCTGGCGCGTAAGGGACGTATGCACTATCTTGCGCATACACCCTTGATGCCCCGAAGGGACTGTTGCCCGTTTTACAACAGAATGCGTTGGCGCCCACAGCGCGTCAGCAGCCAGGAACGGCGATGGCAGGTCAGCAGGTCTGACGGGTGGAAGGTCGGCGTGTCCTTTGTAAGGACGACCTTCCACCGAAGGAGATCGCGAACGATCTGCAGAGAGGTCCAGGGTTGTAGCTGGGAGAGTCAGAGAACGATGGCGAGGTTCCTCTGCGACGGACTGCGGAGACGATGAACCGAAGAGGCGCCTCCTAACACCCTTGTGAGGTGAAGGAAGGCCTCTACGGCGAAGAGGAAGGCGGGGCTTTACGCCTTATGCGCCCTCTGGGGGCCGTGAAGTCAGCGGGCTGACCATCAGCAGGCCTTCGAAGAGGAGTCTCTGTGAGTGAACTCCCCCGAGGGAGAGAATCACTGGCAGGAGAGACCGTTGGACTTCGTTCCTCCCTCGAAGGATGTGCAGAGGGAGGAACTAAGCCTTCAGCTACAACAGGATCATCACGAGCAGAGGTTTGAGATATCGCATCGGAAGCCTCTGCCACGACAACGTCGACGATAGACAGAGGATCAACCTCTGCCAAAGTCGGCGATTGTTTGACAGCGGCCCCCAACCGGATCATGTCAAACAAGGCTTCCTTGGAGGGCGAACCCTCAAGCCCCAAGGAAGCCCAAAGCTGAAATAAATCATCATTAGACACATGAATATTTAAATCCTCCCCCAGGGGAGAAGGAGGAGCTGCCTCGCTATAGGAGGCAACTCCCTCTCCCAAACCCCGAGATCGGGCAACAGAACTATGGCCTACGCTACCACTCGACAGTTTCTCGGAAGAAACCGATCGAGTGGGAGCTTCGGAGGAGGTTTGGGCCATGGAAGAAGAGCCCTTGGGATTTTCTCCTTTCAAAGAAACCTTCGAAGGAGAAATATCCCGCCTGGACTACTTCTTCCGGCGCCGAAAAAACCTCTCCCAGTGGAAGATAGACCACTCCCTACACTCACCACACACTTTATTTCTATCACACCGCTGGCCCCTACAATAAGGACAAAGGGTGTGAGGGTCCGTATCGACCGCCGACATAAACGTGCCAGAAGGGCGGTCGGGTAATCCAGGACACTTTCGCATTGCAGTGGCCAACTTCACGCACACCTGTAAAAGGAAAAGCAAAAAGCATTAAATGGCTGTCAAGAAGGCGAGGGTGAAAGCGGACACGTCCGACTACCACCCGAGCCGAGAGCAAAGAGCTAAAGCACAGGTGTGTGGGGGGGGGGGGGGTAGCAAGCTAACTAGCGGTGGGATAGTAAACCCTCGTTGAAATTCTAATGGCTCGTCATTTCAGCTACGCCGAAAGTAATAACCCATATTAAATAGCGTGGTTTGTATGTCAGTTACGGAACAAAGAAATTTTTTAACATACTTACCCGGTAGTTATATATATATAGCTATATGTCCCTGACGTCCGGCAGAAATTTCAAAACTCGCGGCAATCGCAGATTGGGTAGCCAGGTGTACCACCTGCGTGCCCCTAGCGAGGTACCTGGAACCATTCCATGATTCCTCAGATCTTCCATGCCTCTAGTCTCTAGAGGGGAGGTGGATGGGAATTTAATTATATATAACTACCGGGTAAGTATGTTCAAAAATTTATTTTATAATGAAAATACTTTTAAACATAAGACTTACCCGGTAGTTATATATATAGCTGATTAACACCTTTGGTGGAGGGTTAGAGACAGCCAACATTGTTGGAATAAACAAGCTTAAGGGTTCGTACCTGATAAGGAAGTTGACTTCAATGAACTTTCATTATGTCCGCTTTCCTTATGAGATCCAGCGATTCACCCAGGGGGCTGAAGACCTCTAGGAGCTGTCAAACCGGTCTAAAACCCTCTATGTGACAGGACTTCCTCAAATACCCTTGTTCCGGGGCGCTCTCAAGGAACAAATTGACCACCTGTCTAAAGTCAATGATTGTGGAAGATTGGCGCAATCTCCCCGAACAACCATAAAAATACAAAAGTTCCAAGAGAAGAAAAGGGTATTAGGATTATGGGAATGTAGTGGTGGATCCTTCCCCCACTACTGCACTCGTTGCTACGAATGGTCCCAAAGTGAAGCAGTCCTCATAAAGAGTCTGGACAAGTTTTAAATAATGTGAAGCGAACACAGATTTACTCCTCCAAAAGGTTGTGTCCATAATGCTCTGCAACGATCTATTCTAGCTGAAGGCCGCCGAAGTTGCTACAGTTCTAACTTCATGCGTCTGACTTTAAAATGCTTGTGGTCTGCCTTACTGCAATGTGCATGAGTTTCTCTTAATTAAGAGCCTGATGAAGAATGAAAGTGCATTCTTCGACCTCTGAAACGAGGGCTTCTAGACCGAGCGCCAAAGAGCTTCTGTCTTGCCTCGCAACTATTCCATTCAGTCCAGGAAGAACTTCAGGGCTCTTACTGGACACAACTCCAACTCCTCGCCAACCACATCCGAAAGGTTTGGAAACTCAAAAGCCATGGGCCAAGGTTGAGAAGAGCGTTATTTCTTGCTGAGAAGTTCCTGTAGGTCTTTAACATAGGAAAGGTCCAAGTGTTGGCCTGAATGCGGTTGCTAACATACTCTTGTATCCCTCGATGATAAGAGGATGAAAAAAAAATACGTTCCTTTGAAGATATAACAGGAAGTCAGCAATCTGAGTTATAGAGGTACTAGGTGAGGAAATAGAGTTGACTCTGCACCTCTCTCTAAAAACTTCCCACTTGGATTGGTAAACCTAGAAGGTAGACATCCTTCTTGCTCTTGCAATAGCCCTAGCTGCCTCCTTCGAAAAACCTCTAGCTCTTGTGATTTTTCCGATAATCTGAAGACCGTTAGATGAAGAGCTTGGAGATTGTTGATGGTAACTTTCCAAGTGGGGTTATGAGTAGAACTACTCTTAATGAAAAAACTTCTTGGAGTGTTTACCATCCATTCCAGAGCCTCTGTGAACCACTCTCTTGAGAGCCAAAAGTGGGCCACTAGAGTCAATCTGGTCTCTTCGTGTGACCCCAACTTTTTGCATCACTTTGTAATGAATTTTGAACGGTGGGAAAGCGTACACGTCCATGTCGCGTCTTGCAGGCCGCCCGACGTCGCGTCTTGCAGGCCGCCCGACGTCGCGTCTTGCAGGCCGCCCGACGTCGCGTCTTGCAGGCCGCCCGACGTCGCGTCTTGCAGGCCGCCCGACGTCGCGTCTTGCAGGCCGCCCGACGTCGCGTCTTGCAGGCCGCCCGACGTCGCGTCTTGCAGGCCGCCCGACGTCGCGTCTTGCAGGCCGCCCGACGTCGCGTCTTGCAGGCCGCCCGACGTCGCGTCTTGCAGGCCGCCCGACGTCGCGTCTTGCAGGCCGCCCGACGTCGCGTCTTGCAGGCCGCCCGACGTCGCGTCTTGCAGGGCCGCCCGACGTCGCGTCTTGCAGGCCGCCCGTCGCGTCTTGCAGGCCGCCCGACGTCGCGTCTTGCAGGCCGCCCGACGTCGCGTCTTGCAGGCCGCCCGACGTCGCGTCTTGCAGGCCGCCCGACGTCGCGTCTTGCAGGCCGCCCGACGTCGCGTCTTGCAGCCGCCCGACGTCGCGTCTTGCAGGCCGCCCGACGTCGCGTCTTGCAGGCCGCCCGACGTCGCGTCTTGCACGACGCCCGACGTCGCGTCTTGCACGACGCCCGACGTCGCGTCTTGCACGACGCCCGACGTCGCGTCTTGCACGACGCCCGACGTCGCGTCTTGCACGACGCCCGACGTCGCGTCTTGCACGACGCCCGACGTCGCGTCTTGCACGACGCCCGACGTCGCGTCTTGCACGACGCCCGACGTCGCGTCTTGCACGACGCCCGACGTCGCGTCTTGCACGACGCCCGACGTCGCGTCTTGCACGACGCCCGACGTCGCGTCTTGCACGACGCTCGGCGGTACGTTCAAGCTGGACGCTCGACGTCACGTTAGCTGGACGCTCGACGTCACGTTAGCTGGACGCTCGACGTCACGTTAGCTGGACGCTCGACGTCACGTTAGCTGGACGCTCGACGTCACGTTAGCTGGACGCTCGACGTCACGTTAGCTGGACGCTCGACGTCACGTTAGCTGGACGCTCGACGTCACGTTAGGTGGACGCTCGACGTCACGTTAGGTGGACGCTCGACGTCACGTCTGGCCCCTTGACTCCTTTTGGTTAAAGCGGCTGAAACACGCCATTTAACGATGGAGTTGTAAAGATGTTCGTCGTCAAGAACCTCTCGACTAGAAGCCTTACGACGCTTGGCGTCCAGGTGTGAAGCTTCCTGACGCTTAGGGTCCAGGCCTGCTACTTTTCTTGTTGTCCGCAGGCTGAAAAACTTGCATGAGCAAAGACACTGTTGTATATCTTGCAGAATATTAAAATCAGGGTTCACTTGTTGTGATACAGGAGACGTCACGTCTACCACAAGCCCGCTTTCTACGCCGTTTAAAGAGCGCGCAGAGCGTCCAGAGGACGATAGCCAGACTGATGGTGAAGGAGGAGCAAGAACTGAGGTTATGCCAGGCTCCAGACAACTGTCTTGCAACTGGGCGAGTTGGACATTTCTTGACAGTTGCAGACGTCCTTAAAGGACGATTGGCAGGAGAGCTTTCTTCGGTAGAATGAAAATGCTCAGGACTGCTCCAAAGCCTACAACCAGTAGCTTGCGGTGTCATGATAGGACGCTGATTGACCGTGTCCATCTTCCTTTTCAGAGGCCTGGAAGCTTGACACCAGCCTCGTCTGGGCACTGCGTCATCCGAAGATGACAAAAACACTTTAACCTCACCTTCCCTATGAGAAGGTGAGCGTCTTGGAAGGCGTCAATAGGTATGCTCGCCCCTCGCCTGCTCGGGAGCTAAAGCATCTCGTTTCCTTTTGTCGTTCGACATTCCTTCTCCCTGGGGTAGGGGAGCTTGGAAGAGGTCTATGGTCGACATTCCTTCTCCCAGGGGTTGGGGAGCTTGGAAGAAGTCTATGGTTAGAACATTCAACATTCCTTCTCCTAGGGGTTGGGTAGCTTGGAAGAGGTCTATGGTTAGAAGAACAACAGGTCCTAGAAGAAGCACTATCTATTGAGGGGTGGTGCTTAGGCCGAAACAAAGAGCCCAAAACTGGACAACTTCCTCCTATACACGAACCTTCAGGTATTGATTGAATTTCGGATGGGTGGAGATGTGGAAGAAAGCATCCTGGAGGTCTAAAGAGACCATCCAGTCATCCTTCCTTACTGCTGCTAGGACTGATATCAAAGTGTCCATGGAGAACTTTGTCTTCTGAACGAAGGCGTTGAGAGCACTTAAATCCAGGACTGGTCAATAGTCTCCTTCTCCAAGAAGAGAGACATTTGATGTTGCATAGCCTGTCTCTTTGGCTCCTCTCTGTATCTGGCAGAGAGGTCTATCGGAGTTACTATTAAAGGAGGGTTCACTAGCAAAAAGATCCGCATCCCTCCTTTAGAAATAGTACTGACCAAAGGTCTACTCCTCTCCTCTCGCAGACTCGCCAGAAGTTGTTTAGTCTGGCTCCTACTGTTGTCTGTGTGGTTTAGAGACAAAAAGAATGCAGAACCTTTCTTGCTGATTTAGACACCAAATCCTGTGTGACCCTTAGAGCTAAAGTGGAAGAGACCTTTTTGACCAACTCTTGAGGGAGAAAAGAGGAAGAAAAAGGGGGGGAGTGTGTACTTCAATTCTGACTTATGAATGGGTGTAACCCCAATGGGTCAGAAAAGAACACATTTGGGCTCTTTTCTTAGGACCACCAGCCCCCCCCCCCACCACCCCCCCCCCCCCCCCCCCCCCCCCCCCCCCCCCCCCCCCCCCGCTGAGAAAAGGGCTGCTAACTCATTGGAACTGTTCTTTTAGGTTTTATCCATGCTTGACATAATGAGGCTAAGACTACATCAGTGTCCACATCCTTCAAGGCAGAAACCTTCTTCCCTAAGGCTCCTAGAGTCCAGTCAAGGAAAAAGAATACTTCGAAAGCATTGAATACGCCTTTGAGAGGATGATCAAGCTCTGACGTTGCCCAAAGAATTTGGTCCTTTTCAAGGCCATCTGACGCAAAGCGTCTACTAGACTCAAAAAATCTCCTTGGGCAGAGGTGGGAACTCCCAAGCTGAGAACTTCTCTCGTCTCGAACCAAACACTAGATCTGGAGGCCAATTTAGCCAAGGGAAAAGGGAAAAACAGAATACCCTGGATATTCTTGGATTATATCCAGTCTCCCATCATCCTCAAACCTCTATTAGATGATCGGGACAGCACCATCTTCGTAAACAGAGACTCCTTCGACACTTTCCCTAGCATAAACTCTGAAGGCGGGGGAACGAGGAGCAGCAGGCACAAAATAATTCGGAAACTCTTCAGAAAAAACTCTCGTGAGTCAACCGAAGGATGAAGGAACTTAGGATCTTCTCCTATGAGAATTCCTCTAAAAGATAAATAAGGGAAAGGTGATCGTTGATCCCTTCTTCCTACAAGTCTCTAACCGAACCGAGGTAGAGACATCTTGTTTCTTAGGAGTAAACTCCTTAAGGTCATGTAATTCTGGCCTCAATGGGTCCAAGATCATTACTTAATTTTACTTACTTTTAGGGGTTTATTTCTCGCCCTCCATTAGACACCAAGAGTATGTACAGGCAGGCCTTGGTGTGAAAATAATTCTTCCCTTTAATATTTTTTCTCTGTATATTTTCAGTTATAGCGCCTGGTATAACTATGTTCCAACACTAGACGCTCGCGGTCATTACGATCGGAACAGAGACGTTCGTGATCTCGATGTTCGGCTAGACTAGTGTAATCACGACATCCGAGTCCTATTGCTCGACGTCACATCTAACTGCTTGACGTTCGGCGTCAAGTCTAACTGCTAGATGCTCGGCGTCAAGCTTGACACCCGACGTCAAGTCCAACTGCTGGACGTTTGACGCCATGCAACTGCTTGACGCTCGGCGTCACGTCTAACTACTAAACACTTGACGTCAAGTCCAACTGCTGGACGCTAGACGCCATACAACTGCTTGACGCTTGGCACTACGTGACTCTCGGAACAATGACGTTCGCGGTTTAGATGCTCGCGACTAAACGCTCGGGATTTAGACACTCAGAACTATGCTCGACATTCAGCGTCATGTCTAACTGTTTGACGTTCGATGTCACGTAACTGCTTGATGCTCGACGTCACATAACTGCTTGACGCTCGACGTCCCGTTTAACTGCTTGACACTCGACGTCAACTCCAACTGCAGGACGCTTGACGCCATGTAACTGCTTGACGTTCGGCGCCACGTGACTTTCGGAACAATGGCGCTCGAGATTCAGACGCTCGGAACTATGACGTTCGTGTCTAGAACATTCGCTCATCCAATAAGAGAGACAAAGAAGTTGCACTCTGTTCCAAACATCGTGTCAAACTCCAGCATCGTTAGTAGTGCTGGACGTTCGACGTCCTGCTGGACGCTCGATGACGTCACGCTGGCTTTCTACGACGTTTTAAAGAGCGCGAAGCTCGATGACGTCACGCTTGTTGTCCAATGACGTCCTGCTGGAAGCTTGATGACGTCACGCTTGTCGTCCAATGACTTCCTGCTGGAAGCTCGATGACGTCACGCTTGTCGTCCAATGACGTCCTGCTGGAAGCTCGATGACGTCAGGCTCGGTGTTACGTTTCATGACTTCCAGCTACTCAACGCTTGGCGTGATGTAGTCCATTCCTTAACGCTTGGCGTCCTTCTTGACGTTAGCTTATTTATCTAAAAGGAAGTGAAATACGTAAGACGCCAGCCCTGTCTGTGAGCCGAGTCAACACGGTGAAGATAACAGTTTTTACCTCGCCTTACCTACGGCGAGGGCGAACGTCCTGGGAAGCGACAACAAGAACGCTCAAGGGGATGTCTGCTTGAGCGCCAACGCCCTTCGTTTCCTTTCGCCGATCGACATTCCTTCTCCTAGGGGTTGGGGAGCTTGGAAGAGGTCTAAGGCTAGGATAATGACAGGTTCGAGCAGACGCACCCTCCACTGACTGATTAAATTCACTGCACTAATTTAGCACTGAAAATTGCACTTTTTAATACTCTTTCACATAAGACCAAAGGAAAGACATGTAAGCCTTTTACCTTGTAAAAAGAAAGTTAATTAAATGTAATATATTAATTAGACCTGCCCGCTGCGAGAGATATTAATCTTCCGCCAAGGGCTTGAATGAGAATTCAATAGGTTATTTGATTAATATTACAAATCCCAATATTAAAAACAAAAATAAATGACGATGCAAAGCAATTTGTGAGACTGTATCGATTACCTGAGAACAACGTAGCATAACTTTAATTGTACGCTAGATTTATTTGAACTCTGAAAATAGATCGATGATTCTCTAAATAATGTATACTAATAGGACAAATATATTCTTAAAAATAATATATTCTTTTTATATTATAAAAACTTTAAATACTTTGTTTTTAAAGTAGAATTTTACTTTTCATAAATAACGATACAAAGTAATGTATCGATTGACTGAGAACTGCGTAGCGTAACTTTAACTGTACGCTAGATTGTTTAAACTCTGAAAATAGATCGATGATTATCTAAATAAAGAACACTAATAGGACAAATATATTCTTAAAAATAATATATTCCTTTTATATTATAAAAACTAACTAATTTTATTTTGTAAGTAGAGTTTTACTTCCATTCTCTGCATCGAAAAAGAAATGAAAATGCAAGTCATACTACGTAGTTTACGTCGTATGATTGTGACGTCATAGGGTTGGCGGAGTGTTCACCTACCGCCATCATGTTTTTAAGAGTAGGTTCGTTATTTTTTCAGTAGGTTGAAAAACTCCTAATCCTACCCCTTTCAAGTTATGAACATATCGATCATAACCCAACCACTACTCTCAGTTAAAATAAAACCAAACTAGCGAAAGCCAATAGTAAATTGTACATAACCAAGATGACTGCAATTATACAGGTTACAGCGAGTGAAAAATCCAATGATATTGCCGCGTAAGCCGGCAGGGAAGATCTGCAGAATCATGGAATGGTTCCGGGTACCTCGCTAGGGTCGCGCAGGTGGTACACCTGGCTACCCAATCTGCGATTGCCGCGAGTTTTGAAATTCCTGCCAGACATCAGGGACGTATAGCTATATATATAACTACCAGGTAAGTCTTATGTTTAAAACTGGTTGTTTTGGGATAATTAGGAATTCAACTTTTGGGGATTGCCAAAAGTTTTCATCTTTCCTCTAACGTCCTTCCTATCTAGCAACATAACTGTGAATGGAGAGGAGACTGAGAAGGACTGGGAGGAGTCGTACTTTTTCCTACCATAAGTACTGTATCTCTAATGCTACCAGACTGAGGGATTAACAGGGAGGTCTTTATCAGAGCTCAACCTGTGCGACGTTCAACAACTGGAACTTTATCAATGGTGGATGAGGGAACCACTCAAGGAATAGGGGGTGAAGGCTATGATGTCCCTTTCCTATCCTGAACCTGAAAAGAACAATTAGCTGAAAAAGGTCTTTGATGTTCCATAGAGCATGTAAATTTTGAAGTATTATGAACAGCATGCAAAGTACTAGCTTGGGTATTGAAAAAAGGTAGTGGAGTTTTGGAGGTAAAAGGCACCTGACAGTGTTAGTTGACAAAAGAACGTAATATTATCCATGTGGAGGTTCAAATATTTTTAGTGACAGCATGTTCAGAGCGCGATTCTTTGTGTAACATGGCATTATATCCATTGCATGGAGGTATATTCATGCGCTGTAATGGTAGTGCATTTAGTGGCATCTTAGGAACAGCAGCGTGTATACATACATGTTAGCCCGAGGACACAACTGGGCTGTGGAATGTGTTGCTAACTTGTGAAGAATGGGTAGTAACAGTTGCTACATTTGCCTTCTGTGCAGATTGCTTGCTAGAAGCAAGAACAAACTACTAATGCTATCCAAATGTGGTTGGAGAATTCTGGGACAATCCGTAGGAGGAGAGCAATGTTGAGGACCCTTGGGTGTACCAGGCAAGTCCGGCTCGTAGCTGTGAATGGGTGAAAGATATGGATCTTCCAACAGGGCTGCTTCAGTGCGGGGGAGAAATGACAGTCTTGACTCGAAAGTGTGTTGTTCATGTATGGGAATGAGGGGAGACTTTCGACGCTCTCACGGATGATACATCCAGAAGCAAAAAGTCATCCCTCAGAAGCTTCGCTATAAAGGGCTAATCACTCCGCATGCTAATAGGAGGCAAGGAAGATTTGGGTAAACCAGAGTAACCAGAAACCAAGAACGCTGGGACTTGATTGTAGACTGAAAGTACAGCAACTGTAGCCAGGAAATCCATTTCTGGCAGTGAATCGCGATCACTCGGTCCATGGGGTGACAACCACACACACAAAATTATTATCAATAATTAAAGGTAATTCATGAATGCTGTCCTCCATAACTGGAGTTCCAAAGGGCTCAAGAAACAAAGGAGCAGAGAGGGGAATATCAGTTGTTGAAGAAAAGAGCTCATGTTTTGTTACTGTCACCAAAAGACGAGGATAAGCACAATCCCTTTTAGCTAGTTTCTTTCAACAGGAATGATATATCTTCCACTGGGAGAACATCCACTCCTTGCAATATTCGCATGGTGATTCTGCAGTACATTTTTTGCCATGACATGAAAGGCAAAGGGGATGTGAATTGACCTCAACTCGACTCAAAAGTGACACAATGGCGACCATCATTGCCAAGGAAGGTTCATATGACACTAGTGACACTAGAAAATATAAGGGTAATCCACTGTGAAGTGTAGTCATGATCGTAGAGGAAGAGGGACGACCTATTAACAGTATGGCAACCATAAGAATGGAGCTTGCATCACAGTATGTAACCCTGCCCAGCAGTGGAGTTGCTAAGTAAACTAATATAGTTGCAAATTGAAACATTCCTTTTTGTATGGTAGTAGAAATCAATTTCGGAGTAACCCATTAAAATGTCTCGGAAGTTTGTATCTGCATAGGAATGAACAAGGCTTCGACAATGGCGCAGTAGCTATCAGTTACCTTTATAATGTACAGTATTTCCAAATGTAAACAATGAATTTACAAAATACCAGTGCTGATCACATTTCTGTAGATATTCTTCACTGATCCCTCTTATTCATGAGCAAGATCAGCCAGCCTCGTCCATTTACTGAATTCCTTTGCCATGAAATTAAAGTACTGTACCGTATATTTACTATCTTGGACTTGGAGAAAAATATACTGTCACTCCAAATCCCAAAGAATTCTAGTCCACAAGGATAACAGTCGTTCGAAACATAATAATTCTGAAAAACCATATTTCATCAAGGTTACAATGAACAACGCACAGGTATATATTTACCATCTCTTTCTTAAAACTCAGTACTGTACCTAGTTTCAGAAAGAAGACTCACTCCACGACTAACAACAAGGACTTTATTGGAATACCATGGTTTTTGAGTTGGGGAAGAGAAAAAATAATGTGCATACAGTAAAAACCTAACCTACTCTTAACTAACAAGGCAAAAGTCCGGGTGCTTACCTGACCAGCATATGTGGGACCACCCTGAACTAGTGCTGTATTTAAAAATAAATTATTTCACCTGCACATTGTTGGAAATTAGGTATGTGCATGGGTTCTTAGCTTGCATTAATGAGGGGTATTGCACTCCACTGTTTACTAACAGTAGTAACGTAAACAGAGTTAAGATTTACTGAACTACAGTCATTCATTCAAAACAAAAAACAAAGGTATGCAGTAGAATCTGTTGAGACCACGATGTAGCATACTAAATCTTCATAAAATAGCGAAACCAGAAGTTGTCAACTCTTAATTTTTATGAGGGTTAAGTACAGACCACTGGAAATAGTGAATTAATGCAAATTAGTGAAAAGACAAATGTGAAGTGAAAAATTAAAGATATTTGATGTCCTACAGTCAGTTGACTCACTTCCCCAACCCACCATTAAGACCCTTAACAACTCTACATTCATTTACTGTAATTGTGTAGTAAAGTACTGTACAGTACAAACTCCTACTTCAACACTTTTTTTCCTAATAAACTTCTAATACAACTGTAATTAAAACTACTTCCATATTTCATTCTATTGTATACCTCACAATCCCAAATCCTTACAATAAAGCTATTTTCATTATTTCTTCCAAGACTTTATATAATTTAGTTATATTTAACTTTCAAATTAATATTTCCCTATACCGTCTCATATAAAAATTTTAATCTATTATCCCTTCAAATTCATTTTCCTTCCTTTCATCCATTTCCCTTCCATTTATCCTTTTTATCAAATGCTTTCTAGGATATTGGCAAAAAATATGAATCCAATCCTTTAATGAATAACTCATAAGCACTCAACCTTGCTAAAGCAGTTTAAACAACTAAAATGAAATGACAGAAGGCTTTGTCCACGTAATACAGTATACTATTATATGACTGATCTCACATTCTTCCTTTTGTATTTCCTGTTCCATTGATATTTTCATTTTTGTTATCCATACATTTTTGCTGTTTAATTTTGGTCTACATTTATTCCTTATAGCCCTATTCAATTTCTTATTCTGTACTATTCTTATTCCTTTAATATTCCTTATTTCCTTTTTTACAGTATTTCCCCCTATATTTATACATGTGTATATAAACAAATATAAGTGATACTCTTTTAGAGAGAGAGAGAGAGAGAGAGAGAGAGAGAGAGAGAGAGAGAGAGAGAGAGAGAGAGAGAGAGAGAGAGAGAGAGAGAGAGAGAGAGAGAGAGAGAGAGAGAGAGAGAGAGAGAGAGAATATCTTATAATTGAAAATCAAATATTTTTCAACTGGTATTTTCTATCAAATATGGTATTTTCATTATAAAATAAATTTTTGAACATACTTACCCGGTAGTTATATATATAGCTTACGTCCCTGACGTCACGGCAGAAAATTCGAATCTCGCGCCAATCGCCGATTGGATAGCCAGGTGTACCACCCTTGCGCCCTAGCGAGGTACCTAGAACCATTCCAGGAACCCTCATATATTCCATGCCTCTAGTCTCTTAGAGGGGAGAAGGGTGGGACTTTAATTATATATAACTACCGGGTATGTATGTTCAAAAAACGGATTTTGAGCGAAGCGAAAAATCTATTTTTGGGTGAGATAGCCATGGCGTCCTGATGGAAGGTTCCTGTTTGGTAGCTTCCTTGGGTATAAGACTACTAAGATATTCCCAGAGAATTTAACCACAGGTTATCACAGAATTCTAACTTCTGGAGCGAGTATCTCAAAGGTTTCCCTTTAAGACATCGTAATACAACAGGGGACACGCATGTCTGGTCGTGCCACATAGCTATCTCCACCCCGAACAGAGTTAACGCTTCGGTGTGTAAGGGCTGAGAATAGCTGGGAGCCGTTCCACAGCTAATCTCACTCGTGGCTACTACTGATACTCGAGACGTAAACAAACGGACGCCATTGCTCTAATGACGTCACGCGCGTCTTTATCCTGGCGCCAGTTGCTGCCCATCACCATGATACAATTGTGTAGGGTGGGAACAAACTGAACGAAGTAGTAGGGAGGGTCCATCAGGACGCCATGGCTATCTCACCCAAAAATAGATTTTTCGCTTCGCTCAAAATCCGTTTTTTGGGCTCAAGCCATGGCGTCCTGATGGAAGAGTACCAGAGAATCAATGTATCGTGGTAGATTTTCCCCCAGAGTTAAGTGCCTAGGCATTGACAAAACAGCAAAGTAATCTTAGGTAAGAACCATAGGAACGAAGTATCCTGCCCCCCATTGGTAGGAAGTTCCCATGGGCTATGCCGACGTCAAAGTGGTATTGAAGGGCTATTCATCTTGACAGAAGAACTTTTAAGAGCTTAGAGATGAAGCAGAATGTTTGATATTTGTATAGGAACATTCTGAAGTAGGCCAGTGGTGGTTGGGCACTGTGTGTAGAGTTCATCTCCTGATTATCAGAAGTAAGTATTCGTGTAGGAACCTTACTGAGACAAGGTGAATATAATTTAGGAATAGACATCTTAAATTCTTCATGACCATAAGAAAGGAGGAATAAATAAAACTATGACAGTATGTATTTCATAGTAAGTAGGAGCTGAAAGAGACGCATAAGTAATAAAATAGAAATTTTATTTCACAATGCAGAAATTAAATAATTTACAGCAAAAGTAAAGTTCATTTACAGTAATAATAATGTACATAGAAATAAAGGCTTGCTCTTGAATCTGAAAGGGAATTTCAGGATTAGTAGGTACTCGTTCTCGAGGAACGCAAGTCTTTAAATAACACATCATGCTCAAGGCATGCGGCACTTGTGTGACACTATGACATTTCACCTGGGATAAGAACAGTTATAAAAGCACTAAGTGTTTTTAGACATCACTATGAATCACTCGAGGGTCAACATAGGCACCCGAAGAGTTAGAGTCCCAAGTAACTCACTGTTCTACGCAGAGTTAGGTGCAGGTTTCATAACACTACCTGCGGCTACCACAAAATGTTTGATTTCGTGCACTTGTTTCGCATAATGTTTAAAGAAAACTCGCGAGGACTTCCAGCCCGTAAAGTTCTTAAGGCTCTCGAAGTCCATGCTCTGAAAGAAGTTCAGAGAAGATGCCACTTTTCTAGGATCATGACCAGCGGGTGTACTGTTCGGATCCGCTCTGCGAATGAAGTAGGTGATTTTCGCTCTTAATTGTTTCAGTGACAGGTCGCTGCCCGATGTTTCTCCTTTGAAGAGTTGGCCTCCACCAAAGTTTGAAGTTCTGCGAAGATAGACCTTGAGACTCTCTACTGGACATAGAGAGACATCCTCCTTCAGGGGGCATATTCTCCAAGGGCCCCATCTTTTGGTGGGTAATTCATTTTTGGCGAGAAACGTCGGATCAGGGGAGAGGGTCACTTCTCCTGAATCAGCAAACAGGATGTGTCCCTCTTCTCTTGATAATGCCACTATTTCGCTGACTCGAGCTCCCGAGGCGAGAGCAAATAAAAATATAACTTTCTGAGTCAGATCCTTGAGGGGGCATGAATCATTGTCCAAGTTGGAGGCGAAATGGAGCACCTTGTCTAGTGACCAGGAGATCGGTTTCGGAGGGGGTGCTGGGCGTAGGCGAGCACATGCTTTCGGCAGTTTGTTAAAGATGTCGTTGGACAGGTCAATTTGGAAAGCATATAGAATTGGTCTAGTCAAAGCCGATTTGCAGGTTGAAATCGTATTGGCTGCTAATCCTTGTCCATGAAGGTGAATGAAGAAGGACATACAGAAATCAATGGTGATTTCTTTAGGATTTTTTGCTTTAACAAAGGAGACCCATTTCTTCCAGGATGATTCATATTGCCGTCTCGTGGATTCGGTCTTGTATTCCTCTAGGAAGTCTAGACTTTTCTTCGAGATCCCAAACCTCTTCTTTGCGGCAAGGGAGAGAAAATCATGAGATGAAGGTCCTTGATTTTCGATGATGAAGCGAAGACAGTCGACTTCTGTACTTGTTGAGAGAGAACTGGGCCCGGGAGAGGGATCAGCTTGGGCTGCAGCTCCAGGACCAGGGGGTACCAGTTGCTCCGGGGCCACTTGGGAGCCACTAGGGCCGCTGTCCCTTTGAAGGTTCTCAGTTTGGAGAGGACTTTCAACAGAAGGTTGGTGGGAGGGAACAGGTATATCTTCGACCATCTGTTCCAGTCCAGTGACATGGCGTCCACCGCTTCTGCTTTGGGGTCCTCGTACGGGGCTACGTACAGAGGAAGTTGATTGTTGTCGCTCGTTGCAAAGAGATCTATCTGAAGTTCTGGGACTTGATGAGAGATGAAGGAGAATGATCTTGCGTCTAGAGACCATTCCGACTCTATCGGGTTTGTCCGAGATAGAGCATCCGCTGTCACGTTGCGGAATCCTTGTAGGTGAACTGCAGACAGGTGCCACTTCTTCTTCTCCGCCAGACGGAAGATTGGGAGAAGCACCTGATTTATCTGGGGCGATCTTGAGCCCTGGCGATTGAGACAACGAACTACCACCGAGTTGTCAAGGGTTAGACGGATGTGGATCGAGGGCGGCGGGGATAGCTTCTTCAGAGTAAGAAGGACCGCCATGGCCTCCAAGATGTTTATGTGGAACGTCTTGAATAGTGGAGACCAGGTCCCTTGAGCTTGTTTCAGGTGGGAGTGACCTCCCCAGCCCTCCAGTGAGGCATCCGTGTGGATGTTGAGTGATGGAGGAGGGTGTTGGAGAGGAATGGACCTTTTTAGGGCCATTGCTTCCGACCACGGCTTTAGGAGGCGTCGAAGTCTGTTTGGAAGCCGTCTCTTGAGGTCTCTTCGAGCGATGGATGCCGATCGTCTCCAGACTCCCGCGGCATCCTTTAGCTGTGCACGAAGCACTGGGTTTGTCACTGAGGCGAATTGTAGAGAGCCTAGAACTCGTTCCTGCTGTCGTCTTGAAATGCGTTTGGATTTCAGTAGTCGCTTGACAGACCCTGCTATTTCCTTCCTTTTCTTCTGGGGGATGGAAAGGCGGTGTGACTGAAGATTCCAGTGGATTCCCAGCCACTGAAACTTCTGAGCCGGAGAGAGGCGAGATTTCTTCTCGTTGATCTTGAATCCCAGGTGTTCTAGGTACTGGGTAACTTCGTCGCAAGACTTTGTACACTCTTCGGGCGATGGAGCCCAGACTAGCCAGTCGTCGAGGTAGGCCATCACCTGGACGTTTCTTAGGCGGAGCTGTTGTACTATGGCATCCGCCAGCTTTGTGAAGATCCGAGGGGCCACATTGAGGCCGAATGGCATGGCCCGGAAGGCGTAGCTTTTTCTTTGGAGTCGAAATCCTAGGTAGGAGGAAGCGTGATGGTTCATTGGAATGTGCCAATAGGCATCCGCCAGGTCTATAGAGACCGTGTAGGAACCTTGAGGCAGAAGGGTCCTTATTTGTTGAAGCGTCAGCATCTTGAATTTGTTGTTCTCTATGAACTTGTTGAGGGGGGATAAGTCCAGAATGACTCTGAGCTTGTCTGAGTCCTTCTTGGGAACGCAAAACAGTCTCCCTTGGAACCTGGTGGACTTTACCTTCCTTATCACCTTCTTGTTCAAGAGGTCTAGAACATATTCTTCCAGAATGGGGGTTGATTGTTGAAAGAACCGCTGGAAGATTGGGGGTGGTTGCACCCAACTCCAGCCTAGACCGTTCTTGATGATGCTGTGTGCCCAAGGATCGAAGGTCCAACGATCCTGGAATTGGCGGAGTCTTCCTCCCACCGGAAGCACTTCATTGCTTCTGGTGTCCCGAGGACTTGTTGCCTCGGCCGCTAGCTCCCTTTCCTCCTCTACCTCTGGAGGGACGACGAGAGGCGTCTCTGCTTGCACCCCTGGACGAGCCTCTACCTCTGGCATGAAAGGTAGTGGATGGCTGCTCAAAGGCAGGGGTGAAGACCGGTGACTGTGACAACACCGGTTGGGGGACCAATTGAAAGGTCTGTTGTGGTTGGGCAACCACTTGGGAGGTAGCGGGTCCCGGAAACTGACGTCGTTGTTGACGTTGCTGGGGTTTCGGCTTCTGAGGTTTCCTCTTAGGCTGAGGTCCATCGTCCTGAGAGGTTTTCCTTTTTCTGGACATGCCCCACTTGTGGAGAAGGTTCCTATTCTCCGTGGCGGCTCTGTCAGTTATTTCCTTGACAAGGTCAGAAGGAAACAGGTGCTTTCCCCAGATGTTGGAGGAAATCAGCCTCCGGGGTTCGTGTTTCACGGTGGCACCGACAAACACGAATTCACGACAGGCTCTACGAGCCTTTATGAAATGGTACAAGTCCTTCATTACCGTGAGTAAGTGGGATTTGGCCAGTACCATGTAGTGATCAGGTACTGCTGTGTCACAGGCCATAACTTCAAGTTGGACTTGATGAGAAAGAGATGCCGCAAGCCTCTCCTTCGTGTCTTGTTCCCGGCGAAGGAGGTGATCATTGAGCTTAGGGAGGTCTTCATTAAACTGACGTCCGGCGACGTCAGGATCGAGCCTACCCACGACGAAAGTATGTTGGACATCTTTCCATTGTCTAGTGTCAGGGGGTGTCACGATGGAGAAGGGTCTGCACTCCTCCAGTGCAGGGCAGGGTTTTCCTTCTTCCGCCGCTTTAAGGCATGCAGCTAAGGCCTTTTCCAAAAATGGAAGAATCGCAGTGTCAGGTGCGACATATGTAGGATGCTTCTTGCTCAAGGCAGGAAGCTTAGAGCAGGTAAAGCCCCTGCTCTTAAATGCGGAGGCTAGCATAGCCTGGGCCTTTGCGAGATCGAACACTATCTCTTCTTTAGGTTCGGTCTCCTCCTTCGAGGCAGGTTCGGAACGAAGTCGGACGTAACAGTCCGGATAGGCCTCGAAGCTTGGGAAGAACTCCACATCTTCCAACGGGACCGTGCCGATCTTGTCACTAACAAAGATCCTGCCGGTCGCAATAACCATATGCTCTGCATACCTCCACGGGTTGGCATGAGAGCAAGCTGGGAGATCCTTGACCGAGATCTTCTTCGTGTCTCTGGATCCAATCATAGACCTGATGGACTCCTGGTTCTCCTTCAGTCTGTCGTCCATGACAGCTCTAATCAGTCGGATCAGTTCTTGGGTAGAAGAGGAAGGATCCGGGGTCGAGGAGGTAGACGGAAGGGACATTTCCGTCGGTGTAGGAGTAGGCGGAGGGATGGACGAGGGAGTAGCTCCAATCTCCGACTCGGTGTATTCCACCTTGTCTTCGTCCTCTTCGGCTCCTTGAGCCATAAGCGTCTTCTCCGTGTCTTCCGAGACGTCAGAGATCTGTTCATCATCCTCGGAATCCAAACGACACTCGTGCATGGACTGAGCCATGACCACATCAGGTTCCACCGTAATTTGGACAGTGGGGATTGCTTCCTTTGGAACCACTGAGTCAGGGGAGGCCTTAGGGAACAACAGGGACCTCAGTTCTTCGGTGGCCAGGTACGGTCCAGTAGCATTTCTCTGAAAACCACGCACCCACTTGCGCAGTTTTTCACGAGCAATGTCTCTAACCTCCGCTGAGGGAGGGTTATGGAAGGCCTCAACTAGGTAGGCCTGGCAGACCGTACATTCCAGTGGATTCCAGAACTTCCAATCCCCTTTCTTGTCTGAGCAAGGGGCGTGAGTCCTGCACGCCGTATGTCCGTAAAACTGCGAGCGTTTCACAGCACAGTAGGCGAAATCGCACTTCATCTGCTCCTCCTGTGGAAGAAAGAGAAAATGAGTATGGGGGAGTCATAGGAATGGCTCTTAAATTAAGTTAATATTAATCATTAATTTTAACTTAAGGAAGGTGTGATGCATAGAGAATGAAACAGTAAAGGAGAACACGCTCCATGCATCTCGCCCGGCTGGTTACCATAGGCTTGGTCCTGGGATAATCCAAATGACCGAGATCATTGGATATAGTTTCCTAGGATTCCCATTATATTGGAACTCCATGGAAAGCCAAGGACAAGGTTGGGATCGAATTCATTCGGTTCCCAGTTAAGAGCCAGAAGGCCTCATTAAGGGTAACTGCTTCTGGCAACCAGCCGCGCTAAGATGCACATAGCATGCTGGAAATAGAAGAATGCAAAGAGACAGCATGATCACTAATAGAGCAGTACTAGGTACTGATCTTAGAAGCAAAGCAGCTTATCTATTTGCAAGGTAGGGCTATCTTAGTCTTATGATAGCTACAGAGAGGAGGTGCAAGTATTCTTGACGCCTCCGGGGCATCCGGCAAGCCGCCGGCACGCCGGAGCTCGCTTCAGCATAGATTCTGGCACTAGAACAGACAATTTTCAAAGTCAGTTAGATACCAGGATGGCGGCCGCCGGCACAACGGCGGCACGCCGGCAGGGAGCGGCGGCTCCGGCAGCCGGAGGATGCCGGATTGGTGACTGGGGTAAGGATGGTACAGGTAGTATCGGGTTGCCGGCAGTATATGCCGGCACTCCGGAGATCGACCGGCAAGCGGACGATTAGATAGGAGTAGGAGAGCTGCCGGTAGTAGCCGGCGGCAGCCGGCAGTCCCTCGGTACACGGGGGGCTGGCGGCAAGGGTAGGGAAGTCACCAAGAGGGAGGCAGGTATTGCCGGCAGTAGAGGCGGCAAGAGACCGGCACCCGGATAGATAGAGAGACAGGGGGAGGGGGGAAAGGATGCAGGAAGTACCGTCAGGGTTCCAGACATCCCTCCCCCTCCCTGAGGGGGTGTACCCATGATAGAGACAGGCTCTAGCATCCATAAGCAGGGGTCACTAGGGACCGGGAGCAGGTAGCCCAAGGGAGGACTAGGGAACACCCAAGAGGGGGGGGGGGGGGAGACTCCCCTATGCAGAGCTACACTAGTAACTAACCTTATAGGACACTATGAAGGTATATGTACCAGAGCGGACAGCACAGGGAAGCTCGGGTAGCCCTACTCATCCACCCTAAGGAGGATTTGTAGGACAGGGGACAGATGAGTATAAACTAACCTAAGCATAGGCTAGGCTATACAAGAGATAGGTGGGGAGGGAGAAGAGAGGGGTCTTCCCAGGAAGGGTTTCTGTACCAGAGCGGCCACAAAGGGAAGGGAGGACACTCCCTAACCTAAGATTAGGCTGATCGGCTAAAACGGTGCAAGAGTACAGTTTCAGCATGGAACAGAGAAACCTTCCTAACCCGGCCTAGATCAGGGCTAAAAGTCCTGAACTAGGCAAGGAAGAAGACGTATCGCTATCGCAGGAAAGTCGTAGACTATCCTAGCCATAGAGGTAGGCTAGCCTAACCTCACTCTCAGACGCAATCCTAAAGGGGGTTCATTCCTTTAGGGAGGACTGAGAGGCGATATAATACTCTATTAGACAATAAATCCCTTTACTCAGAAAAGGGATCAAGGCTAAATAGAGGGAGTGCCAAGGCAGGGGATGAAGGAAGCATATAGGGGTCCTAAGGTTAGGTTAGGCTAGAAAGAATCACTGACTAGCCTATCCCCTATATGGTCCCTGAAGGCGAAAACATTTGCATCACTAGTCAAAAGTATTGTAAAATAATAATGCCACTATCTTCATAACTTAGTCTAGGATCACTGATAAATCATGCATGAACACTTGTATATAGGCTCCTGGCCTGGGGGCTATAGTAGCCGACTGGTATGAGGTCAATCGATGACCGATAAAAAGCGTCTAAACACGATATAAAAGTTCCTAGCTATGAAGACTAAATAAACTAATGTATTCGATTAGTATATAAAGCCGGAAGCGTTGTTGTGGCTAACTAAATAAGACATGCAAAACAACAACGACGCCATAAAATGGCGGGTCCGGTAGAGGCACAGCTCTGCCACAAAACATCAATTATTTCGCGAAATAATATTTACTTTACGGCCAGAGCTTAATTAAACAATACTGGAACCTTGTACTCAACTTTCCAGAAGAAGGCGAGGCTGAAGGTAACGACATAGCGAAGATGCAAAGCGATAAAGTTCACACAAGGGAAAATCCGTCTAAGTAAGGCAGCTACTAAACAAAGGATAAAGACGCGCGTGACGTCATTAGAGCAATGGCGTCCGTTTGTTTACGTCTCGAGTATCAGTAGTAGCCACGAGTGAGATTAGCTGTGGAACGGCTCCCAGCTATTCTCAGCCCTTACACACCGAAGCGTTAACTCTGTTCGGGGTGGAGATAGCTATGTGGCACGACCAGACATGCGTGTCCCCTGTTGTATTACGATGTCTTAAAGGGAAACCTTTGAGATACTCGCTCCAGAAGTTAGAATTCTGTGATAACCTGTGGTTAAATTCTCTGGGAATATCTTAGTAGTCTTATACCCAAGGAAGCTACCAAACAGGAACCTTCCATCAGGACGCCATGGCTTGAGCCCAAAAATTTATTTTATAATGAAAATACCATTTTTAAACATAAGACTTACCCGGTAGTTATATATATAGCTGATTAACACCTTTGGTGGAGGGTTAGAGACAGCTAGTATATCTGGAATTTTTCTCAAGAGTTAATTAAAACAAACTTAAGGGTTCGTACCTGATAAGGAAGCTGACTTCAATGATTCTCTGACTCATTATGTCTGCTAGCCTTATGAGATCCAGCGATCCTCCCAGAGGCTGAAGATCTCGTAGGGACTGTCAAACTGGTATATATACCTCATTATGACAGAACCTCCTCCAATAACCAGTTCCGGGCGCTCTTCAAGGAACAAAATTGACCACCTGACTAAAATCAATGATTTTGGAAGACTGTCTCCACAAACAACCATAAAAACAAATAAAAGTTCCAAGAGAAGAAAAGGTTATTGGGATTATGGGAATGTAGTGGTGGATCCTTCACCCACTTCTGCGCTCGCTATCACGAATGGTTCCAGAGTGTAGCAGTCCTCATAAAGAGTCTGGACACGATTAAAATAGTGTGGAGTGAACACAGATTTACTCCCCCAAAAGGTTGTGTCCATAATACTCCACCACAATCTATTCTGCTTGAAGGTCATTCAATTTGTTAAAGTACTAACCTCATGCGTCTTGACCTAAAAAAAACTTGAGGCCAGTCTCACTGTAATGTATATGAGCCTTTCTTATAAGAGTCTGATGAAGAATGAAAGGACATTCTTGACATCTGATAACGAGGGCTTCTTAATCGAGCACCAAAGAGCTTTCGACTTGCCTCGCAACTCTTTCATACTGCCTGGGTAGAACTTCAGGGTTCTTACTGGACACAGGACTCTCTCCAACTCCTCGCCAACCATATCCGAAAAATTCGGAAACTCAAAAGCCTTAGGTCAAGGTTGAGAAAGGCGGTTATTCCTGGCGGTTATTCCTGGCAAGAAAGCCTAACTGCAATGAGCAGATAGCTTTATCTCGAAAGCCAACGTTTTGCTAAACGTATGAATTAAATGATTCTTTTAGATGTCACCAGACTAGCAAAAAAAAAAAAAAAAGTTTTCATTGAGAGGTCCTTAAAATGAATATGAAAGCAAGTGCTCAAGCTTGTCACTCATAAGGAACTTCAGGATTGAATCCAGGATCCAAGCTGGTGAATCCTGGTTGTTTGAAGTTTCAAACAAGTTGAGAAGTTCCTGTAGGATTTTATCAATCGAAAGGTCCAAGATACTGTGTCTGACAACAGTCGCTAACACACACCTGTATCCCTTGATGGAAGAGGATGAACAAATGAGCTTCCTTCGAAGGTACAACAGGAAGTCAGCAATCTGAGTTGTAGAGATACTGGAAGAGAAAAACAGAGTTGACTCTGCACCATTCTCTAAAGCTTCCCACTTGGATTGATAAATCCTGATGGTAGAAGTTCTTATTGCACTTGTAAAAGACTTAGCTGCTGCTTTTGAAAACGTCTAGATCCTGTGAGGTTTCAAAAGGCTGAAGGTAGCCAGAAGAAAAGCTTGGAGACTAGAAGGGTAACTTTCCAAGAGAGGTTGTTTGAGTAAAACTACTCTTAATGGAAGACTTCTAGGAGAGTCCACCATCCATTCCAGTATCTTTGTGAACCATCCTCTTGAGGGCCAAAAGAAGGCCACTAAAGTCACCTGGTCCTTTCGTGTGACACAAACTTTTGAGTCACCTTGTAAGGAAATAGAACGAGGAAAACGTACACATCCAGATTGGACCAGACTAATAGGAAAGCGTCTATGTGGACTGCTTCGAGATCTGGCACTGGAGAGCAGTAAGATTTTAGTTTCTTTGTCTGTTAAGTCACGAATAGGACTATACAAGAACGACACCAAAGTCGCCACAGATTCTTGCAGATTTCTCGATGGAGTGTCCATTCCCCAGCTGAGACTGTTCTTTCAGAAGTTCTCTTTTTTAAAGAACCTTGTTAGAAGGAATACATTCTTCTCCTTAGCCCGGATGAGAAGACTCCTCTCAGTCCCGAAAAGGAACCTCAAGTGGGTTCCGTCTTGCTTGGCGATGAAAGCCAATTCTGTGGTGTGATCGGCATAGACCTGCACCACTTTGTTCCAAACTGACCCTTCAAAGCTTTTTGAGAGCCAACTGGACTGTCAACAGTTCCTTTGGGTGATGAGGAAGCTCTTCTGATCCTCTGTATAAAGTCCCGAAGCTTCCAACTGTCTAGTGTTGCTCCCACAATGAAACCGAGGTGAGGAGACACAACACAAGGTCTAAGATCCTCTGTTCAAAAGGGGTGACCTTCCGGAAGTTTGACTGGATCGAACCACCACTGAAGGCAACTTCTTATAGCATCCTAGAAGAGAAGCATATCGACTCAAGACCTTCTCCTTGTCCCAAAATGATTGAGGTTGAAATGGAGAGAATAAAGATAACTCACATAAGGATCATAGCTTCTAGCTTCTGACTGGCCAGGAATCGAACCCTGGTCCAGGAAAACTAGGATGAACAGTGACATAACAATGGTCACAAAGAAAGAATCAGTCTTCCCAGGGAAAAAACCCCCTCCCCAAGAGGAGAGGTTTCCCAACACACTCATCCACTTCCTCGCAGAACAATTCTGTATCTTAGAAAGATTGCAGTTTCAAGAAGGCTTGCTCCGTTCTAAGAGGAGACGTAAAAGCCCGAAAAAACTTGACTCTGAATCACCATCCTTAAATAAAGTATTTTTTGTGATGGTGTCAGAAGATCTAACGGAAGTAGTGACGTTGTGTTTATCAGGATACATGTATTTAAGGTCCTGACTCCTGGCGTCAAGGAAACCCAGATCACCGCATATGTCGCTGCATTGTACTAAGGCTAGATGCTCGATAAAAAACTTTCGTGATCAAAGAGATCGGAACTAAGGCGTCCTTGATCTCGACATTCGATTCGACTAGTGTCACCACGAAGTCCGAGTTTCTCATGTTCAATGTCATGCCTCCTTCAGGATCTCCGACGTCGAGCGTCCTGAAAGACGGGGCGCCGAGCGTCCTGAAAGACGTGGCGCCGAGCGTCCTGTAAGACGTGGCGCCGAGCGTCCTGAAAGACGGGGCGCTGAGCGTCCTGAAAGACGTGGCGCCGAGGTTCCTGTAAGACGTGGCGCCGAGCGTCCTGTAAGACGTGGTGACGAACGTCCTGGAAGGAGTGGCGCCGAGCGTCCGGTAAGACGTGGCGCTAAGCGTCCTGGTGTCAGAAGGGACTCGTCTAGTTGACAGGAATACTCAATTCTTCTGAAAGGTTCAAGGTTATCTGAAAATCCTTCATGAAGATCGTAAGAAAGAGCTCTGATAAATCAATCGTCCAGATACAGGGAGGCTCTGATGTCTCTTGAGTGCAGTATTCTGCTACATTTAGCAAAAGTTTAAATGCAAAGGGTGCCTCTTAAACTCCTCTCTAGAACTGTGAGAGAGATCTATTGGAGCTAAAACTAAAGGAGGTTTTCCTATGAAAGGAAATTGTAATCCTCCTCCAAAAGATGTACTGACCAAAGGTCAGCTCCCCTCTTCTCCCAAGATTGCCGGAATTTATGTAGTCTGGCTCTACTGCCTAAAGGCGAAAACAGTCAGACTCTGCTTCGCCTTGAGACCAGGCTGACATGAGACTTTAAATAGTTCATAAATTTCAATGTCTCCATGGAGAACTTTGACTTCTGAACGAAGGCATTGAGAGCAGTTACATCCAGGACCGGACAAAAGCCTCCCTCTCCCAAAAGAGAGACATTTGATGTTGCAAAGTCTGTTTTGCAGAGAGGTCTTATCAGAGTAACTAACAAAGGAGGTTTCACTAGGAAAAAGATTTCGCATCCATCCTAAAGGAATAGCACGGACCTCAAAGCTATCCTGCCCCACTGTCTGGATCCTTTAAGAGATTCAGCGATCCACCCAGGGGGCTGTAAAAATCTCTGTGGGGCTGCCACAAGGTCCTCGACCTTAACGTGGTTAGACCTCCACCCTTGCTATCCTGGAATACCTGATAAGGAAGCTGGCTTCATAGGTTTATATGTCTCATTTACCTGCTTTCCTTGAGAGACTCAGCAATCCACGCAGGGGGCTGTAACAGTCTCTGTGGGGCTGCCACAAGGTCCTCGACCATAACGTGGCTAGACCTCCACCCTAATGACATATCTGTTTTAGACGTTATGACGTTGTTACTGTTTTAAGAATGATTTATTGTTAAATTATTCTAATCATTTATTTATCTCCTTATTTCCTTTCCTCACTGGGCTATTTTTTCCTATTGGAGCCCTTTTCCAACTAGGGTTGTAGCTTGGCTAGAGAAAAATAAAAATAATCTTGTACCTCTGATACAAGATCTAGAGGCCAGGTTATTCAGAGGAAAAAAGAAAGCTGTCTTTCCTTGGTGCTTCTGAGACTCTAAACAGTCTCCCACCATCCTTTAAGCTTCATTGATGACCACGTGTAAATTCAGAGGGTGGCGAACGTGGAGCAACAGGCATAAAATAATTTGGAAACTAAACAAAAACTTTCATGAGTTTCTAAATCAACTGAATGACGAAAGGAATAAGGATCTTCTCCTTCTGAGAATCTTAAATTCAACAGGAGAAAAGTGATCACCAATGTCTTCTACTGACAAAGATCTTGTAAGACGTGGCGCCGAACGTCCTGAAAGACGAGGCGCCGAGCGTCCTGAAATACGAGGCGCCGAGCGTCCCGAGGCGCTGATCGTCCTGAAAGACGTGGCGCCAATCGTCCTGAAAGACTGAGCGCCGAGCGTAAAATGATCTTCATTACGTCACTCGGCGCGTTCAGTTCATCAGAGGGTTATCATGGCCGACTGGCGCTCTGGAACAAAAACCGTATCTATGTTGGTTCGTAAGCATTATAGTATTGCTATTATTAGCAAATGTGATGCAATGCAAGACTCTAACAGCAATTTTAGTAGCTTAACGTCCAACTCTCTTTGTTTTCCCATGGCAAGGGCGAGCATTCTTGGGAACGTCAACAGGAACGATCGAGAGGACGTCTGCTCGTGAGCTAACGCCTCTCGTTTCCTTTGGCCGATCGACATTCCTTCTCCCAGGGGTTGGGGAGCTTGGAAGAGGTCTAAAGCTAAGAAAAAACATCTACTGTGCTGAACAAATTAACTGCACTAATTAGCACTGACACTTGCACTTTTAACTCTTACACAAAAGACCATAATTAGTCCTGCCCGTTGTGATAGATCTTTCTCTACTGCCAAGGGCTTGAATGAGAATGCAAAATCGTTTCTAGTTCTTGCTATATAAAAATGTAACAAAATACTTTTTATAAAATATTACCCATTTTCAGTGTAAAAAAAAAATGTTTGAACACACTTACCCGGTAGTTACATATAACTACCGGTAAAGATAAATGTTATACATACTCACCCGGTAGTTATATATAACTACCGGGAAAGTTACATGTTATATGATTCAAATGAACAGATACAGGAATAACATATATAAATGTAAACAACCCTTAATTCTTAAAGGTTCCCAAAAATAGTGATTTGTTATTATTAAAATTAACAGAAATCGCAATAACGTATATATATATATATATATATATATATATATATATATATATATATATATATATATATATATATATATATATATATATATATATACATATATATACATATATATATATATATATATATATATATATATATATACTGTATATATATATATATATATATATATATATATATATATGTGTGTGTGTGTGTGTGTAAACAACCCTTAAATCTTAAGGGTTTCCAAAAATAGTGGATAGCTACACTTTACAATCGGAACACATATGTGAATATACGAATAATACTAGAATCCCAACATCGAAAGAAAATAAACAACGATATCAAGAATTGTTGGGACTGCATCGTATTTTCATGAGAACTACGCAGCGAAAATTAACAATACGCTAGTTCTATTCAATCTTTGAAAATACAGTAGTATCGATGATTTAAAGAACGAATACTAAAAACACTAAAATCTCTTAAAAATTAATATATTCTTTTTATATTAAAAGTTAAATACTTATTGTAAGTTAGTTTCATTCTTTACAAGAAAAAGCAAAGAAAAGAATTATGTAACATCATAATACGTAGTACTATGTTGCTTACGTCAAACGATTGTGACGTCATAGAGATGGTGGAACGATCTCCACCATCATGTTAAAGAGTAGGTTCGTATGTTTTATAGTAGGGGGAAAAAACTCCCATTCCTACCGCTGTTAAGATACAAACGTAGTTAAAGCACTAACACTCAGTAAAAATAAAATCCAACCAGCAAAGGCTAAAAATAAATTGTACATCACCAAGATAACTGGAATATACAGGTTATAGCAAGTGAAAAATCCAACATCTTGCCGCTAGCGCGGCAGGGAATATATGAGGGTTCCTGGAATGGTTCCTAGGTACCTCGCTAGGGCGCAAGAGTGGTACACCTGGCTATCCAATCGGCGATTGGCGCGAGATTCGAATTTTCTGCCGTGACGTCAGGGACGTAAGCTATATATATAACTACCGGGTAAGTCTTATGTTTAAAAATTACTTGATCATATTGAATGTAAGATAATTTTGAATTTCTACAATATGGGATTATTGCTGAATAGTTTGCAAGTTAGCTATAAAGATGTCAAGTATACGGTACGGTTTTTGTTTTGGCATCGACAGTTTTGTTATTATACTAAATATCATATTATTAGAACTGCAATACACAGTACAGTAGAAGAGATGAAAATTTAAGGCGAAGAACAAGAACATTATAGAGACCATTTTAACAAACATCACTGAGCACAAAAGACCATTAAAGTATTATTCTTTAAAATACTTTACAGATCTATGCATGTGGATTATCATGACCACAAAGATAGAATCTGCAAATATAGAATATTGAGGGGTAACTATACATTTAACCATGCACTATTCAAGACATACTTGATGTTCGATAATTAGGTCAGCATAAGTAGGAGGTGCGGAACCCCCATATTGAGTAGGGCCAATGAATCCTGGGTTAGGCGAGGAATTATGCGAGGTTTCTATGCTGTATCTAAACCTGATTCCGATAACTCAAACTGACTATTAAGCTAGTCATCACAAACTAAAATCTCAGCCTACGGTAAGGATGTGGTTGTAGGGTAGTGTGTACAGTAGGTGGTTGGGTCACTGTATTTTGGTTAACCAAAATACTCGCCCAGCAGGCTTCCGCACGTAGCACAACTGTTCTCCTTGCCAAATCAGAGGAGCATTGAAATGATGTTTAATCGAGAGCGAAGCTGAACAAGCACCAGAAAGTTAATAATTCGTGTCAGGTTTTTAAGCAACATACTCGTAGAAAATTAAGAGAAATCGAGGCTTGGAAGAAAACGGACCCGAGAATATAGTATTCGAGAAAAAGGCGGCAGTTAGTCTGGCAGGTTTCACTCATTTTGGCATGAAATTTTTTTTTTATGTTCTTGCTTTGTTGGTTTCTGCTTGTATTATTTTCAGTAATTCATTAAGTTTTCACATTAACCCACCAAAAATCTCTATTCCAGCCAGGGGTTCCCCAAATTACTGACGTGTGGTGGTATGGTAAATGGTCTTTCACATAATAATGGCTGGATGGGACTAACAAATATTTCCCTTCATTTTACTCAAATTTTATACAGTCGTACCATCAGTGTTTTTCTGAACTACCAGGTGGAAGGAAGCTCTTGTGGCCACTGCTACAAGAAAAGGAGCAAATTGGGAATTTAAAAAAAAAAAAAAAAAAAAAAAAAAAAAAAAAAAAAAAAAGTGTAATTTCGTTAATATATGTTTCCGCCAGTAGTATATGGGATTCAAAATAGAGCATTTGCAAAGATCTATTCGATTATGCGACTCACAACATCCTAGCTAATATTGCACTGTTCTATAATGAAACCTAATAGGTCATGTACTTCACATTAAAGTATCACCAAAGAATAACCACAATAAACCTTCAATTATAAATATCCAAGCATTAACACTCCAGCTTATATGCCAAATGCATACAGTGCAACTAAATATACAAAGTAATAATGCAGTGACATATAGCACCCTAACATATGGCTGTCAATCATATACCAAACAGTAATAGCCTACTTAAAGTTGTAGTGACTTTTCTTTAGGACTTAATAATTTACTTCAATCTCATTTCATGACCCAATAAAACTGCCGTAAGTACTAACAACGTAAATTTCTTCCCGAAACAAAGTTTTCTTCTCGAAATATAATAAAATTACGTAATCTTAGACACGCTTACTCATCAGGAAAATTGCAAATGGCCGGTTTAATCTATTTATCTCCATTTTTATATAAAGTCTAAGTAAAATACGCTATCTAGTCATCACTCATATGCACGAATGAGTTCTTAATACAAGCAATAACTAGAATTAACGAAAAAGAAAAGATCACCTGAGAAATCCAATGCAAAAGTAGATGGGATAGATCACACACAGATAGTCTGACAGAAAACAGCTGATCACGTCAGTGACGTCATAAAAAAAGAAATTCTCTGAGCCAATTAAACTTCGCCATTTTGACAGTTGTATTTAAGCTCAATTACTATTGGCTGAAGAGTATTGTAACGACATTTCCTATTGGTTGTTGTATAATTTACGGGGAATACATTTTTCATAATTGAAAAAAATTAACTATCACTTTATAGATAAATCTAAGAGAATTCCTAATCTTTTAATGAACTAGATTTGATCAATAAACCATCATCTTAAGAGAAATATAATTATTTCATAAAACGTAAACAAATAAAAAAGATAAATAAAATCTCGTGGTCGCTTTGTTCACAGCAAAGACAAACTATGGTTCAACCTAAATTAATTTACTTGGCCAAAAATTAGGAAACATCGTTTCTATAAATTATAATAATAAATTTTATTTACGAGAATGTTTAGAAATGAACAATGAATATAGAAAAGAATAACACTCGGTTGGATTAAGAAAATACTCGTAAAGACAAACACCATGTCAATTTCCCATTCGACGAATTTCAGATGTTTGGCAAACAGAATTAAATCACAAAATTTTTTATTCACAATCTGTTTTTGAGACAAATCTAATCGTCTGTGATGTGAACTAAAACAGAGAAAATAGACATTTTCTTATCGGGGTTAAGGACACAGAATAAATGTGTAAATTACCTATTACACAATTAAACTAAAAGACGGGGCTTGAAGAGTCACGAGTAAACTTTGGTATAGGAGGATAAGGAGACAGTAAATACGATAAAAGGTGGAATATGGATATTAGAGGCTTCTTGACAAAATATATTTGATAATTTGAGTCCCAGTAGCAAAACAGAGATGGTCAAAATCATTTATGAAGGAGGTAAGTCACTCAAGAGGAAAACAAGAGAAAATAAAGAAATAAGATTTTAACACGGTAATAAGAGTAGAGGAAGAGATACTGCATATATCTGTATGAAAAATTAAATTGTTCCAAGTTATGCATCTCAGTAAATAAGTGTCAGGATGCAAAAATAAATGATTGAAATTAGGTTGAGAAAGTTTTCATCTAATTATTTTCTTTTATTTTCACTTCACTTTACAAGTTATTAAGTCACTTTCTTTACATCATGTCAAGTCTATGGGCAGGATTTATAGAGGGGGAAAAGATTTGGTGAAAATAATCCTAATATAGTTAAATTCTATGATGAAGGCAGGTAGTTGTATAGCAGCCTAACAGCTATGGATCTAGACCAATGGTTGACGTAATCAATCCGGTTCTTTATCCTATCTTTCTTTTCATAAATATTTAAAACAATAGAAAGAGGAGTGGAAAATTACATCACTAAATGATATCATGAAAATTAGATATGCAAAATAAAAGGTTTAACTATCAATTTACTTTCAAATTCAGAAATAAATGGATATACAATACAAATCTCATGTTTGTCACCAAGCTTCTTATTAGAACCTAAATTTCGTAAAGCACTAATGCAAAGTGAACAACTTTGCAGGTTTTAACAGAGAAGATTGTGTGTAGTCAAGAACTTTGCAGGTTTTAACAGACAAAATTGTGTGTAGTCAAGAACTTTGCAGGTTTTAACAGGGAAGATTGTGTGTAGACAAGAACTTTGCAAGTTTTAACAGAGAAGATTGTGTGTAGTCAAGAACTTTGCAGGTTTTAACAGAGAAGATTGTGTGTAGTCAAGAACTTTGCAAGTTTTAATAGAGAAGATTGCGTGTAGTCAAGAATTCTGCAGGTTCTAACAGAGAAGATTGTGTGTTGTCAAGAACTCTGCAGGTTTTAACAGAGAATATTGAGTGTAGTCAAGAACTTTGCAAGTTTTAACAGAAAGAATTGTGTGTAGTCAAGAACTTTGCAGGTTTTAACAGAAGATTGTGTGTAGTCAAGAACTTTGCAGGTTTTAACAGAGAAGAATGTGTGTAGCCAAGAACTTTGCAGGTTTTAACAGGGAAGATTGTGTGTAGACAAGAACTTTGCAGGTTTTAACAGAGAAGATTGTGTGTAGTCAAGAACTTTGCAGGTTTTAACAGAGAAAATTGTGTGTAGTCAAGAACTTTGCAAGTTTTAATAGAGAAGATTGCGTGTAGTCAAGAACTCTGCAGGTTCTAACAGAGAAGATTGTGTGTAGTCAAGAACTCTGCAGGTTTTAACAGAGAAGATTGAGTGTAGTCAAGAACTTTGCAGGTTTTAACAGAAAGAATTGTGTGTAGTCAAGAACTTTGCAGGTTTTAACAGAAAGAATTGTGTGTAGTCAAGAACTTTGCAGGTTTTAACAGAGAAGATTGTGTGTAGTCAAGAACTTTGCAGGTTTTAACAGAGAAGAATGTGTGTAGTTCAGAACTTTGTAGGTTTTATCAGAGAAGATTGTGTGTAGTCAAGAACTTTGCACATTTTAACAGAAAATATTATGTGTAGTCTAAAACTTTGCATGTTTTAACAGAGAAGATTGAGTGTAGTTAAGAACTTTGCAGGTTTTATCAAAGATTGTGTGTAGTCAAGAACTTTGCACATATTAACAGAAAAGATTGTGTGTAGTCAAGAACTTTAAATGTTTTAACAGAAAAGATTGTGGAACAAATTATGTGTGTCCTTTTTATTAAATGATGGTGTCATTCATTCCTTTTATGTATTGATTATAGTAATATAATTTGAAGTGATTCTTTTTTTTTTTTACTACTTTCCTATATCTTTTTTTAGGTCGATTCAATAACCAATATTACTATAGCTTTTAGAAGTACCTAGACTCAACCAACACAAAAATATCTATGTATTTAATTGGCACTTCTGGAATACTCTGCACATACAGTAGGAATTTTACTCCTAATTAGTCAGTTGATATTTTCATCTTATATATCTTTATATTCTTTACGAATCTGTAATTTGGGGTACACGGACGTAAGAAGGAAGCAGAACTTCGTTCTCACATAAACAGGCAAAGGGTACTCGAATTCTTTTACTTGAGAATACATCTTCATTATTTATATATTAGATTTGGATTAACTAGAAGTAAACAGATTCAAATCAAAGACGGTAGCCATTTGGATTCTTGCTTTGCCATCTCCATGTATCAGCACCTATGGAAAGAAAAGAGAAATCATGATTAAAAATACTTTAAAAAACGTTAATGAACAATGGTTTTTTTTGTCATTATCATGATTAAATTCCTTTAAAAAACAACGTTTATGAACAATGGTGTTTTTTGTCATTATCAAGATGAAAATACTTAAAAAAAACATTTATGAACAATGGCTTTTTTTGTCATTATCATGATTAAAATACTTTAAAAAACAATGTTTATGAACAATGAGATTGTTCTCATTAAGTTAGAGTGAAAAAGATAAGTTATGTTTCATTTCATATTTTGTGAAATGTCAATTTGAGAGCAAGGCGAGTGCTGTAGTCAGTTACCTTCTCAAGGAGAACATTCAGGTCTAAAGTTTTATTCCAAGATGAAACAGAATTTAAATTTTGTATCATTGGCTTAAAATAATCACCAAAGCCATCAGTTTGAGATCCAGAATACAGGCATTTTAGGAATCTAATTATTATCATTATTACTTGCTAAGCTACAACCCTACTTCGAAAAAACAGGATGCTATAAGCCCTGGGGCCCCAACAGGGAAAATAACCCAGTGAGAAAAGGAAACAAGGAAAATAAAATATTTTAAGGACAGTAACATTAAAATAAAGAAGTCCTATAAAAACTATGAAAACTTTAACAAAACAAGAGAACTCTAACCCAAGACAGTGGAAGACCATGGTACAGAGGTTATAGCACTACCCAAGACTAGAGAACAATAGTTTGACTTTGGAGTGTCCTTCTCATAGAAGAGCTGCTTACCATAGCTAAAGAGTCTCTTCTACCCTTACCAAGAGGAAAGTAGCCACTGAACAATTACAGTGCAGTAGTTAACCCCTTGGGTGAAGAAGAATTTTTTGGTAATCTCAGTGTTGTCAGGTGTATGAGGATGGAAGATAATCTGTGAAGAATATGCCAGACTATTCGGTGTATATGTAGGTAAAGGGAAAGTGAACCGTAACCAAAGACAAGGATTCAATGTAGATGTCTGGTTAGTCAAAGGACCACAGAACTCTCTAGTGGTAGTATCTCAACGGGGGCTGGTGCCCTGGCCAACCTACTACCTATTATTATCATTGGGGAGAGTATGTATGACCTAGGGGCTGATAACAGATAAACGTGCCCAAAATACCAAATATTTAGAACTTTGACAAGATTAGGCATACATAGGCCAAATTTTTTAAATCAGCGTTTTACTTCATATGCACGAGTCTTTAAAAGCTCAAACTTGCAATGAAAGTTTTCTTATTCAACGGGCTGACACAAATATCTTTTTATAGTTTATTTATGAAAAATCTAGTTTAATGTTGTTACTGTTCTTAAAATGTTATTTCAATTGTTCATTACTTCTCTTGTAGTTTATTTCCTTCTTTCCTCTCCTCACAGGGATATTTTTCCTGTTGGAACCAATAATATTGGATCCTTCTCTCTGGTTATGGTTCATTTTCCCTTTGCCTACACACATCCATACTGAATAGGCTGGCCTATTCTTTACATATTCTCCTCTGTCCTCATACACTTGACAACACAGATTACCAGACAATTCATCTTCAATAAAGGGGTTTACTGCACTAATTTTTCAGTGGCCACTTTCCTCTTGGTAAGGGTAGAAGAGACTCTTTAGCTATGGTAAGCAGCTCTTCTAGGAGATGGACACTCCAAAATCAAACCATTGTTCTCTAGGCTTGGGTAGTGCCATAGCCTCTGTACCATGGTCTTCAACTGTCTTGGGTTAGAGTTCTCTTGCTTGAGGGTACACTCGGGCACACTATTCTATCTAATTTCTCTTCCTCTTGTTTTGTTAAAGTTTTTATCGTTTATATAGAAGATATTTATTTTAATGTTGTTACTCTTCTTAAGATATTCTATTTTCCTTTTTTCCTTTCCTCACTGGGCTATTTTCCCTGTTGGATCCTCTAGGCTTACAGCATCCTGCTTTTCCAACTAGGGATGTAGCTTAGCTAATAATAATAATAATAATAATAATAATAATAATAATATAAAGGTTATACGTACACATATCATCCACAGTGCGATAAGCTTTCCATCCAAGTTCGTTCTCAGCCAGTTTTCCTGATGATGTTGTCTGCTGCACATCGCCACTTCGTCTTCCTACTATCTTGTGGGGAATATCCTTTCCACACGCCCTATGTACAAGATGAGGTTTGTTAGTATCGCTTCTATGTAAAGCATATGCAATTAATATGCATACGACTAAATGCATATATCTATAAATATCATTCTTGTGTTCTGTTTTCTTGGTAAGTCTAGTAGGCTTTTCTAGTAAGTTTTTCCCGGATCAAAATTCCATAGAAATTTATACTTTACAATTTGCGAACAAAAAATAGTGAAGACCCTTAAAAAATGACAGTTCAAAATTTGTAACAACCAAAACAAAAATGAAATTTAGTGATGTTCCCTAAAAAATTACAACTCACGATCTAAAAAGAAAAAAACTGAAATATAGTGATGTTCCCCCAAGACTGACACTTCACAATTTGCAAAAAAACATACAAAAAGGAAACCTAGTATTGTTCTCTAGAAAATCACAACTCATAATCTAAAAAGTAAAAATACTGAAATATTATGATGTTACCCCTCCAAGAACGACACTTCACAATTTGCAAAAAAAAAAAAAAAAAAAAAAAAAATTGATGAAAAAAAATTGGTGCTGAAAGAAAAGAAGAAACTTAGTGATGAGGAATAAGCAAACTTAGTGCTGAAGAAAAAAGAAGAAACTCAGTGATGATCCCCAAAATCTTTACCTGCTGAAAGCTGCAATCATTTCCAAGACAGTCACTCCCTGGCCTCTGCCCAGGTTATAAGCTTTGGCTCCGTGGAAATTCTCATCGAAGAGCTTGCCAAGAGCAGCGTTGTGCCCCTCTGCTAAGTCCATGACATGCATGAAATCACGAATACCTACAAAAGGAATTTATATGGTTTATATATATACATACATACATATATATATATATATATATATATATATATATATATATATATATATATATATATATATATATGTGTGTGTGTGTGTGTGTGTGTGTATATATCATATATACATGTATATATATATATATATATATATATATATATATATATATATATATATATATATAATATATATAGATCTATATATATATATATATATATATATATATATATATATATATATATATATATATGAATTTTACTTTTCTTAATATCAGCTCTAATGTTTTAGTACAGTAATTGTTTTGTTGATTTCAAAAAGGCTTCAGATAAAAATAATGGAGTTTTATGACATGCATGAAGTCCTAAATAGTTACAAATGGATCTTATAATGTTTATACAGTATTATCGTTTTTTTTTTCACTTTTTTTAAACTCAGCTCTATTGTTTTAGTACAGTAATTGTTTTGCTAATTTCAAAAAGTCCTCAGATAAAAATCTATCTATCTATCGAGGTGCCATGTCCTCAACGTGGGCTGTCAATTGCCTTCACCTGGTCCTGTCTCTAGATCTCTTCCACTGTCCTGGGTTAGAATGCTCTTGCCTGAGGGTACACTCAGACACGCTATATAATTTCTTTTCCTCTTGTTTTGTTAAAGTTTTTATAGTTTATATTTAAAATATTTATTTTAATGTTGTTACTGTTCTTAAAATATTTTTTCCTTTTTTCCTTTCCTCATTGGGCTATTTTCCTTGTTGGGGCCCCTGGGCTTTTAGCGTCCTGCTTTTCCAACTAGGATTGTTGTTTAGCAAGTAATAATAATAATAATAAATTGTCTACCTGTTACATTCTAAAAATAATGGAGATTTATAACATGCATGAAGCCACAAATACTTATAACTGAATTTTATGTTTATATCATCCATTATTCATTTTTTCCTTGAATACCAGCCCTTGTAATACATTAATTGTTTTATTAATTTAAAAGTCATTAGGTAAAAATAGTGGAGTTTAGAGAAAACATCAGCTCTGTATTAGCAAAGTAATAGTTTTATTGATTAAAAAAAAATATCTAATAGAAATAACGTAGTTTTAGAAGAATCAAAAGAATCCTGTTGCTCTTATGATATTTATCTATTTTATTGCCTGCAGAATATGTAAATTGATTACAAGACAAAAGTGCAAGAAAAATACCAAGAACTACAGAAAGAATATTTTGTAGTACAGTAACTCTTTTATTGATTATAAAAAGTCACCAGAAAGAAATAATGGAGTTTTAGAAGACTCAAAATAATTATGTTGCTCTTAGAGAATGAAATGTAAATGAATTACTATACACAAGGGCAAGAGAAAATACAAAGACCTAAAACAAGAGTATTTATTATTATTATTATTATTATTATTATTATTATTATTATTATTATTATTATTATTATTATTATTATTGTAGCTGTTGTTGTTATCATTATAATTATTATTATTATTATTATTATTAAATATTATCATTATTATCATTATTATTACTATTATCATTATTACTATCTAAGCCAGCCTTCCTTACTTTCTTCACTTCTTTCCAAAACTTTTTCTTATTCTCTTCATATGAATGACCCAATCCCTGACCCCACCTCAGGTCAGCTGCCCTCTTTGCCTCACGTACCATGCGCTTTACTTCCACATTTTTCTCTCTATATTTTTCATACTTCTCTATACTATTACTCTGCCGCCATTCTTCAAAAGCCCTCTTTTTCTCTTCCACTTTTACCTTCACTCCCTCATTCCACCATTCACTGCCCTTCCTCATGATGCCTCCAACAACCTTCTTGCCACACACATCACTTGCAATCCCAACAAAATGTTCTTTTACTAACTTCCACTCCTCCTCTAAATTGCCAGTTTCTCTTACTTTCACTTCGTCATATATCATTTTCAACCTTTCCTGATATTTACTTTTTACCCCCGGTTTTATTAGCTCTTCAACCCTCACTAGCTCCCTTTTACATCCACCTACTCTATTCCCCCACTCTTTTGCTACAACTAATTTTCCTTCCACCAAAAAATGATCAGACATACCGTTAGCCATACCCCTAAGCACGTGCACGTCTTTCAATCTTCCAAACATTCTTTTAGTTATCAACACATAATCCATTAATGCCCTTTCTACTACTCTTCCATTTGCCACTCTTACCCATAAATACTTATTTTTATCTTTCTTTTTGAAAAAGCTATTACTTATCACCATCTCTTGCTCAACACACATATCTACCAGTCTCTCACCACTTTCATTTTCACCTGGTACGCCATAGTTCCCAATGACACCTTCTACCTCTCCAGCGCCCACTCTAGCATTCAAGTCACCCATGACAACTACATAATTCCTTCTACCCAGTCCTTCTACACAACTAGTTAATTCATTCCAGAACTCATTCCGCTCTTCTTCACTTTTCTCACTACCTGGCCCATACGCACTGACAAACGCCCAACATTCCCTACCCAACCTAACCCTTACCCACATTAACCTGGCTCAAGAATTGAAGAGACAGTGAAAGATGGAAATGGAAGGTTGTTAAAAGGAGAGGAGGCAAGGAAAAGATGGGCGGAATATTTTGAAAGTTTTCTGAATGTTGAGGATAATAGGGAGGCAGATATAATTGCTGTTACAGGTGTTGAGGTGCCAGTGATGGGAGATGAGAATGAGAGAGAGATTACAATAGATGAAGTGAGGAGAGCACTAAATGAAACGAGAGTAGGAAAAGCGTCTGGTATGGATGGTGTGAAAGCTGAGATGTTGAAGGAAGGGGGTGTGACTGTACTTGAATGGTTGGTGAGATTGTTTAATATGTGTTTTGTGTTGTCAATGGTACCAGTAGATTGGGTTTGTGCATGTATTGTACCACTATATAAGGGTAAGGGAGATGTGCATGAGTGTTGTAATTCAAGAGGTATTAGTTTGTTAAGCGTAGTTGGAAAAGTGTATGGTAGAGTAATGATTAATAGGATCAAGGATAAAACAGTGAATGCAATCTTAGAAATACAGGGTGGTTTTAGAAGAGGTAGGGGTTGTATGAATCAGATTTTTACAGTTAGGCAGATATGCGAGAAATATTTAGCAAAAGGTAAGGAGGTGTATGTTGCGTTTATGGATCTGAAGAAAGCGTATGATAGAGTTGATAGGGAGGCAATGTGGAATGTGATGAGGTTATATGGAGTTGGTGGAAGGTTGTTGCAAGCAGTGAAAAGTTTCTTCAAAGGTAGTAAAGCATGTGTTAGGATAGGAAATGAAGTGAGTGATTGGTTTCCGGTGAGAGTGGGGCTGAGACAGGGATGTGTGATGTCGCCGTGGTTGTTTAACTTGTATGTTGATGGAGTGGTGAGAGAGGTGAATGCTCGAGTGCTTGGACGAGGATTAAAACTGGTAGACGAAAATGACCATGAATGGGAGGTAAATCAGTTGTTGTTTGCGGAAGATACTGTACTGCTTGCAGACACAGAAGAGAAGCTAGGCCGATTAGTGACAGAATTTGGAAGGGTGTGTGAGAGAAGGAAGTTAAGACTTAATGTGGGTAAGAGTAAGGTTATGAGATGTGCGAGAAGGGAAGGTGGTGCAAGGTTGAATGTCATGTTGAATGGAGAGTTACTTGAGGAGGTGGATCAGTTTAAGTACTTGGGGTCTGTTGTTGCAGCAAATGGTGAAATGGAAGCAGATGTACGTCAGAGAGTGAATGAAGGTTGCAAAGTGTTGGGGGCACTTAAGGAAGTAGTAAAAAAATAGAGGGTTGGGCATGAATGTAAAGAGAGTTCTATATGATAAAGTGATTGTACCAACTGTGATGTATGGATCGAAGTTGTGGGGAATGAAAGTGATGGAGAGACAGAAATTGAATGTGTTTGAGATGAAGTGTCTAAGGAGTATGGCTGGTGTATCTCGAGTAGATAGGGTTAGGAACGAAGTGGTGAGGGAGAGAACGGGTGTAAGAAATGAGTTAGCAGCTAGAGTGGATATGAATGTGTTGAGGTGGTTTGGCCATGTTGAGAGAATGGAAAATGGCTGTCTGCTAAAGAAGGTGATGAATGCAAGAGTTGATGGGAGAAGTACAAGAGGAAGGCCAAGATTTGGGTGGATGGATGGAGTGAAGGAAGCTCTGGGTGATAGGAGGATAGATGTGAGAGAGGCAAGAGAGCGTGCTAGAAATAGGAATGAATGGCGAGCGATTGTGACGCAGTTCCGGTAGGCCCTGCTGCTGCCTCCGATGCCTTAGATGACCGCGGAGGTAGCAGCAGTAGGGGATTCAGCATTATAAAGCTTCATCTGTGGTGGATAATGTGGGAGGGTGGGCTGTGGCACCCTAGCAGTACCAGCTGAACTCGGTTGAGTCCCTTGTTAGGCTGGGAGGAACGTAGAGAGTAGAGGTCCCCTTTTTTGTTTTTGTTTCATTTGTTGATGTCGGCTACCCCCCAAAATTGGGGGAAGTGCCTTGGTATATGTATGTATGTACTAGCTAAGCTACAACCCTAGTTGGAAAAGCAAGATGCTATAAGCCTAGAGAGACTACAACAGGGAAAATAGCCAAGAGAGGAAAGGAAAAATGGAAAACTAAAATATTTTAAGAGCCGTAACATTAAAATAAACATCTCCTATATAAACTTATAAAAACTTTACCAAAAACAAGAGGAAAAATAAGATAGAATAGTGTACCCGAGTACACCCTCAAGCAAGAGAACTCTACCAATAATCAAATCTTACACGATCCGTCGCGGGTATCCCAATCTCCTCCAAAGACATCCACTCTCTCTCTTCTGCCAACTGCACACTGGGCGATATAAGGCATCAAGTTGACAGGAATTCCTAGAGGATCTTCGCCAATCATTCCTGACTCGTGAGCTCCTACAGGGTTGAAATACCGCAGAAGAACTAACTTCCAATCCTGTAGGAAAGCATTATTATTATTATTATTATTATTATTATTAGCTATGGTACAACCTTAAGTGGAAAAGCAGGATTCTATAAGCACTAGGGCTCTAAAAGGAAAAATAGCCCAGTGATGAAAGGAAATAATTAACAAGAGAAGTAATGAGCAATTAAAATAAGATTATCAATGAACAGTAATAACGTTAAAATAGATCTTTCATATATAAACTATAAAAGAGACGTATGTCATCCTGTAAAAAAAAGAAAAAAAAAGCAAAAGGAAAAAAAAAATCTCTGCAAGTTAGAATATTTGAAGCTCCACCAATTCAACTGCCTGATTATGAAGATCATTCCACAACTTAGTCATAGCCTAAATAAAACTTCTATAATACTGTTTACAATTGACCCTTATGATGGAGAAGGCATTCCTATTAGAATTAACTGCATACTTAGTATTATAAATATACAAATGTTACTTTAATAAAAAAAAAAAAAACTTAATAATTGCTATTATTGCTTAGCCAAGCGGCAAAAACTACCAAAATTTAATCCCAAAATCTGATGAGAAAAGAGAGGTTTGGATGGAAAATTAGTTAATTCACAGGTCTGCAAATTTTCCGAATCCAAACTATTATTATTACTATTATTATTATTATTATTATTATTATTATCATTATTATTATTATTAATTATTAATTATTATCCTTATTAATTATTATTATTATTATTATTATTATTATTATTACTATTATTATTATTACTAGGCAAGTTACAACCCTAGTTGGAAAAAGCAAGATGCTATAAGCCCAAGGGCTCCAACAGGGAAAAATAATCCAGTGAGGAAAGGAAGTAAGGAAATAAATAAACGATGAGAAAAAAAATAACAATAAATTATTTTAAAAACAGTAACAACGTCAAAACAGATATGTCATATATAAGCTATAAAAAGACTTATGTCAGCTTGTTCAGCATAAAAACCTTTGCTGCAAGTTTGAACTTTTGAAGTTCTACTAATTCAACTACCCGATTAGGAAGATCATTCCATAACTGTTCTAGTTGACGTATTTGATATGAAAACATTCTTAAGGAATACTGGATACGAATAGCAACAATCAAAATAATAATTTGAAATAATATAAATTTCGGTAATAAAGGAGACATGAAAATATTTTTGAAGTAAAAGAAAAAAAAAACAGAATTAAGAGTGGGAAAATTCCATAAAACTTGACAAAGAACGAAAAATAAGATCAAACTAAATTCAATATTCCAATGAATTAAAAAAATAATACTTTGAAATAACCTAAATTTCTGTAACAAAGACATTAGAATATTATAGAAGTAAGAGAAAGTAATTAAAAAAAAAAAACATTATTAAGAGGGAAAAATCCAATAAAAAAACTAAAAATAAGATACAACTAACTCAACACATTACTTCAGTGAATCTAATCCTTCATTTCCATTTACCTTTGAAGTCTTTGCAAGATCCTTCATGATCTGCTCACACATGTATTTGCTTCTCCCATAAGGATTTGTAACGCCCACACCAGTGGTGTGCTCTTCGTCAGTAGGGAAATATTTGGCTGATCCATAAACTGTTGAGGATGATGAGAAAACCAATCGCTTAACTCCTACTTCGCCCATTACCTGAAGTAGGATTTGAAAAATTGAAGGAAATAGCTTGAAAATTAAAAAATTATATATATATATAGATATATATATATATATATATATATATATATATATATATATATATATATATATATATATATACATATATATATATATATACATACTGTATATATATATATATACATATATATATACATATATATATACATACTGTATATATATATATATATATATATATATATATATATATATATATATATATATATATATATATATATATATCTTCGTGCTTAACCTACTGCACTTTTCAAGACCTGAAATAGGTTCTGAAAATTGACGGAAATAGTTTAGAAATAAAAATATATATTTATCTTCGTGCTTAACCTACTTTTTATGAAATAGGTTTTATAAATTGAAGGAAATAGAAATATATATCTATCTTCGTGCTTAACCTACTGAAAATTAAAGGAAATGGCATAAAAGTTAAATATATATATGTATGTATATATATATGTATGTATATATATATATATATATATATATATATATATATATATATATACACACACATCGTCATTAACTTACTTTTCATGAAACAGGTTTTGAAAATTAAAGGAAATAGCTTAATATATATATATATATATATATATATATATATATATATATATATATATATATATATACTGTATATATATAAATATATATGTATGTGTATATATATATATATATATATATATATATATATGTATATATATATATATATATATATATGTGTATATATATATATATATATATATATATATATATATGTATGTGTATATATATACAGTATATATATATATATATATATATATATATATATATATATATATATATATATATATATATATATATATATATATATATCTTCGTGCTTAACCTACTTAAAAATTTTAAAAAATACATATATTTATCTTCTATCAAAAAAGCAAATCTCTTTTATAACAGCAGTGGAAAATACTCTAAAGATACTGGTATAAAGGCAATAAATGCTAGTAATTCTAAATCTATAACAAAAAAATCAAAATTTTATCTCGATTTTCTACATACTAAATACAGTAAAATGGAAGGCTTCCATTTAAACCTGATTAGTCATTCTATTAAAAAAAACAAGTCTTTTTATACCAGCAGTGGAAAATACTCCAAAGCTATGAGATTCTATTATTAAGGCAATAAATACTAGCAATATTACATCTATAACAAAATAATAAAATTTTCATCTCGATTTTTATATACTAAATACAGTAAAATGGAAGGCTTTTATTTAAACCTTATTAATAATTCCATTAAAAAAAACATGTCTCTCTATACCAGCAGTGGAAGATACTCCAAAGCCATGAGATTCTACTATTAAGGCAATAATATTAAATCTGACAAAATAATAAGAATTTTATCTCGATTTTTGTTCTATACTAAATACAGTAATATGGAAGGGTTTTATTTAAACCTTATTAATCATTCTATTAAAAAAATAAGTCTTTCTATACCGACAGTGGAAGATTTTCCAAAACCATGAGATTCTATTATTAAGGCAATAAATGTTAGCAATATTACATCTATAACAAAATAGTAAAAATTTTATCTAGATTTTTTTATATACTACAGTAAAATAGAAGGGTTTTATTTAAACCTTATTAACCATTTTATTAAAAAAAAAACTCTTTTATACCAGCAGTGGAAGATATTCCAAAGCCACGAGATTCTATTATTAAGGCAATAAATGCTAGTAATATTAAATCTATGACAAAAAAATAAAAATTTGATCTCGATTTTCTACATAGTAAATACAGTAAAATGGAAGGCTTTTATATAAACGTTATTAATCATTCTATTAAAAAAAAAAAACAAGTTTTTTATACCAGCAGTGGAAAATACTCCAAAGCCACGAGATTATATTATTAAAACAATAATATTAAATTTGACAAAATAATAAAAATTTTATCTCGATTTTTTTCGATATTAAATACAGTAGAATGGAAGGGTTTTATTTAAACCTTATTAATCATTCTATCAAAAAAAAAGGCTATTTATACCAGCAGTGGAAGATTCTCCAAAGCCACGAGATTCTATTATTAAGGCAATAAAAACTAGTAATATTAAAGCTATAACAAAATCAAAACTTTATCTCGATTTTCTACATACCAAACACAGTAAAATAGAATTTTTCTATAAACCTTATTAATCATTCTATTAAAAAAAAAAAAAAGTCTTTTTATACCAGCAGTGGAAGATTCTCCGAAGCCACAAGATTCTATTAATAAGGCTCTCAACTGACCTGCAGTAATGTGACTGTCCCAGTTATGTTGTTGAAATAGTAGTCGAGGGGACGTTTCACTGATTCGCCGACGGCTTTCAAAGCAGCAAAGTGGATCACAGCTCCTATCTTGTACTGGAAATGGAAATTAAGGAAATAGGAGAAAATCTAAACAATTTATATCCACTACCTGAAATAGGTGGGGTATGACGGGGCAATGTATCATTATTCAGCTAACTAGAGACTGATTATCAAATTATTTCATCTCTTACCTTTATTGTAAATATCTTTATTTCAACTTCTTTTTATTGGGTTTGATGAGCAGCGACTGAGTGCAGCTAAAAATATTTAACATGCTCCACCCACAAGCACTGTGATTGGCCATCACTCAAATGGTCTATTTAACATGCTCCACCCACAAACATTTTGATTGGCCATCACTCAAATGGTCTATTTAACAAGCTCTACCTACAAACATTGATTAGCCATCACTCAAATGGTCTATTTAGCATGTTCAACCCACAAACATTGTGATTGGCCATCACTCAAATGGTCTATTTAACATGCTCCACCCACAAACATTTTGATTGGCCATCACTCAAATGGTCTATTTAACAGGCTCTACCTACAAACATTGATTAGCCATCACTCAAATGGTCTATTTAGCATGCTCCACCGACAAGCATTGTGATCAGCCATCACTCAAATTGTCTATTTAACATGTTCAACCCACAAACATTGTGATTGGCCATCACTCAAATGGTCTATTTAACATGCTCCACCCACAAATATTATGATTGGCCATCACTCAAATGGTCTATTTAACAAGCTCTACCTACAAACATTGTGATTAGCCATCACTCAAATTGTCTATTTAGCAAGCTCCACTGACAAACATTGTGATTGGCCATCACTCAAATTGTCTATGCTCCGCCGTGGCTCGTTGCGCTCCCACATAAACATTATCTCATTGCTCCTCTGTTCTAGCAAGAGGCACATGAACGTGATGCACACCACCCATGTGAGTCACTTTTAAAGTATCAGAATTATCTATAACCTTTCATCATTATTATTGTTATGTTTATATGAATCAGCTGTGAGAAAGTGGCACCCAATCACGATGCTTGTGGGTGGAGCATGTTAAAAAATGTTTATTGGCACCCAGTAGCTTTTGGTTTGATGTGCAAAGAGCTCTCCCAATTCTTCTATACCCTGAGCTCTTTCTGCCTAAACTCAAATTAGATCTAACCATTTATCTATAACCCTTCACCATGATTTTCTGAGCTCTCCACGTCTTTGTCTTGACTCCTCATCTAATTTTCCGACCAACTGATCCCCATCCCTTTTCAACACACGTCTAAACCATTTCAATTACTTATATCTTATGCTATTTTTCAGATTTTGGATAGTACCTCTCTGCATAACTAATTGCTTTGCAAAATAATCTCCCCATTGTAAACTGGCCATGACTCAAAATTCTACATATTTTACAATCATAATTTTAATCCTTTCTTTTCTGTTTAAAATAATTTCTTATGCTTTTCCTCCAGCATGTTCCAATACTTTCAAAACATGCTCAAGCAGTCGTATTCCTATGTAATTTCGACTTTGTATCCCCATAAACTTTGTAAGTTATTACTAAATGGCTCTTTCACTACACGTGGATCCTACTGGTTAGTAAAGTGTTAACGCACTATCCTTCCCTTTGCATGGACAGCAGATTGAACCCCAACTAGGCCCGTGAGCGTAAGCTGTTTACTAGGGAGGTAACTGCTGAGGTTGAGCTTACCTGGCTGACACCTAGTGAGCATCACTTTAGATGAAATCAGAACTGAAACCTTTAAGCTTTAAACCTTTACCTTTCGCTTTGTCGTGATTTCATTTAGTTTGGTAAGCTCCTTGATGACAGGCTTTGGTGATACTTTTCCAGTTGGTCCTGGGACTTTTCAATTCTCTTTTTTTCCGAGTATTCTCTTTTCCCATCCAGTTAGCAAGTTCTCTGTTGGTCTCTCCACAGTGCCAACCACTTCTAGTTCATGTTTTTATCCTCAACTACGAATTTACAAAAATACTATTCTACCTCCATCACTCCAGTATTTCACTATTTTCAACTTTTTGTATTTTTATTTTTATATATCAACTCCGCTCTTTTTTATTTCTTTTCTATGTTTTCTGTGCCAATTTGCCCAATTCCTTTTCTTCCATCTCTCCTGACTACTTGCTCTCCCCACCTTCAGCTTATAGGTCTCTACTCTGTACCCTCCTCTCGGTCCATCCTCTGCTAGATATTGAAGGATTTCTTTGGCTAACTCCCTCTTTAGAGCCTACATCTTAATTTCTCTGTATAGCTTCCTTAAATGGGTTCCACTGACCGCTTTTTATGTAATACTAGTGTACTTATACATCTTGATTTCAATGTATAGCTTCCTTAAATGGGTTCCACTAGTTACTGTTTATGCAATACTAGTGTACTTACACATCTTGATTTCAATGCATAGCTTCCTTAAATGGGTTCCACTAGCTATTTTTTTATGCAATACTAGTGTACTTACACATCTTGATTTCAATGCATACCTTCCTTAAATGGGTTCCACTAGCTATTTTTTTATGCAATACTAGTGTACTTACACATCTTGATTTCAATGCATACCTTCCTTAAATGGGTTCCACTAGCTATTTTTTTATGCAATACTAGTGTACTTACACATCTTGATTTCAATGCATACCTTCCTTAAATGGGTTCCACTAGCTATTTTTTTATGCAATACTAGTGTACTTACACATCTTGATTTCAATGCATACCTTCCTTAAATGGGTTCCACTAGCTATTTTTTTATGCAATACTAGTGTACTTACACATCTTGATTTCAATGCATACCTTCCTTAAATGGGTTCCACTAGCTATTTTTTTATGCAATACTAGTGTACTTACACATCTTGATTTCAATGCATACCTTCCTTAAATGGGTTCCACCAGCTACTTTTTATGCAATACTAGTGTACTGAAGATGTTTCAATGCATAGCTTCCTTAAATGGGTTCCACCAGCTACTTTTTATGCAATACTAGTGTACTTACACATCTTGATTTCAATGCATACCTTCCTTAAATGGGTTCCACTAGCTATTTTTTTATGCAATACTAGTGTACTTACACATCTTGATTTCAATGCATACCTTCCTTAAATGGGTTCCACTAGCTACTTTTTATGCAATACTAGTGTACTGAAGATGTTTCAATGCATAGCTTCCTTAAATGGGTTCCACCAGCTACTTTTTATGCAATACTAGTGTACTTACACATCTTGATTTCAATGCATAGCTTCCTTAAATGGGTTCCACTAGCTACTTTTTATGCAATACTAGTGTACTTACACATCTTGATTTCAATGCATAGCTTCCTTAAATGGGTTCCACCAGCTATTTTTTATGCAATACTAGTGTACTTATACATCTTGATTTCAATGTATAGCTTCTTTAAATGGGTTCCACTAGCTACTTTTTATGTAATACTAGTGTACAGGATCCATAAAAAATGACGGTTAAATATTTAGATAGATATGCACACACACTCAGATTCAACTCTTACCACCGATCTGTCTTTCCTAACAATAACTCCCCTCACCAGGGAATGAATACTTCCTCTAATACCTACACGAGGGACGTGGAGAGACCGAGTAGTTATATGTCTAGCCAGGCTATTGCGCATGACCAAAAGAAATACAGTATACAGCTTATGTCCTCAGGCTTTATTAAGGCTCCAAGTTTCTTATGCATAAATTAATACTGGTATGACCATCTGATTAATTACTTTTTAGAGAAAGTGGCATTTTAATTTTCATAATCTCATTTTGTTCACCAAAAGATCTCCATCCCATAATTATCCGTTCTCTTGGTTTCCGTCTCATGTCCTGGGGAAACATTTACTGTCTGTCAAAAGTACATAATATTCGCCCATAGCCCTTATTTGCTATCTCTGCATTTTCATTGAACAGTCCTATATTTCTGCTTTCTTTATTCGAATCTTCTATCATCTTTTGACATTCCTCCCCTGATTCACTAAACAGAACTATGTCATCTGTGAATCTTAAATTGTTAAGGTATTACCCATTAATGTTAATTCCTAGATTATCCTAATCTTAATTCTTAGAAATAAATTCTAGGCACACTGTGAATACTTTAGGAGAGATGGAGTCTCCCTATCTAACTCCTTTTTCAATCAGAATTTTCTCACTATCTCCATATAATTTTAGGATTAACGTACTTCCTGTATAGATATCTTCAAGTGTTCTAACATAAGATTCATCGATTCCTTGTCTTTGAGAGGCTTTCATTACTGCTGGAGTTTTGACAGAATCAAAAGCTTTTTTCATAGTCTATAGATGCCATACATAATGGTTTGTCATACTCTGTTGATTTTTCCATTAGTTAGTTAATCACATGGATAAGGTCTGTTGTTGAATATCCCCCTTCTAAAGCCTCTTAAGTTTAGTCTTAAAAGAGAGAGAGAGAGAGAGAGAGAGAGAAAGAGAGAGAGAGAGAGAGAGAGAGAGAGAGAGAGAGAGAGAGAGAGAGAGAGAGAGAGAGAGAGAGAGACTAAATGCAATGCCTGTCAAAAACAGTAGATTTGAAAAGACACAAACTAAAAAAACTCACTGCATTTTATGGATATGATAAAACAGTATGAGAGAGAGAGAGAGAGAGAGAGAGAGAGAGAGAGAGAGAGAGAGAGAGAGAGAGAGAGAGAGAGAGAGAGAGAGAGAGAGAGAGAGTTGAATTTGAAGAGGAGACAAACTAACACAAACTAACCATTTTAAACAATCTTCGAAGACCCTCGCGATCAGTCAGATCAAGTTCATGGAAGTGGAGCGTCTTGCCGGTGATGTCTTGGACTCTCTCGAGAACTGGAGGAAGTTTGGATCCATTTTGAGGAGGAATGGAATTCACGAAGTTGTCCACAACGATCACCTCGTAACCGACCTGTTGACAAGATTGAATTGAAGGTGGAAGTTGAATGTGAGAAACATTAACAGCGAATTTTTTTTTTTTTTTTTTCGTGGAATGAAAAGTGAGATGAATAAAAAATTAATAGGTATATTTCAGTAGAACTGAAAGTGAAACATGGATTTATAAAAGCATTATTATTATTACTATTATCATTATTATTATTATTATTATCATTATTATCACTTGCTAAGTTACAACCCTAGCTGGAAAAGCAGGACGATATAAGCCAAGGGGCTCCAACAGGGAAAATAGCTCAGCGAGAAAAGGAAACAAAGAAAAAACAAATATTTTAAGAAGAGCAACAACATTAAAATAAATATCTTGTATATAAGCTATAAAAACTTTAAGAAATGGAGAGGAAGAGAAATAAGATAGAATAGTGTGCCCGCGTGTAACCTCAAGCAAGAGAACGCTAACCTAAGACGAAAGAAGACCATGGTATTATAAACTACTTTTTTGTAGAATTGAAGGTGAAAAAATCAATAAAAAAAAAACATTATTAGCTAAATTATTCATTTTAGTAGTACTGAAAGTGAAACATGAATTATAAATATATTAATAGCCTGAAATTGCTTATAAACATCAGACTATATATCAATTTATTGAGGTCTGTTACTGTATGGGCATGAGTTGTGGTATGACAATGAGACCATCTCCGACAGACTTAGTAAATTTGAGAATAAAGCCTCCAGAAGAATATTGGGACTTAAATGGCAGGCCAGGATTAGAAATGAAACTATAAGAGAGATTACTCGAGTGCTATATGTGGATGGGATCATAGTGAGGGGTAGATGGAGAAGGTTTGGGCATGCTCTTCGCACTCCCCAACAGAGTTTAATTCACCAAACGTTTAACTGGGCTCCATAAGACACTAAAAGAGTTGGAAGACCCAGGCCTACATGGCTGAGGACTATGAAGCGTAAAGTAGATGATGAATGGAGAAGTACTGATTTAAAAGCACAAGATAGAGACGACTGACGAAATCTAATCGAGGCCCTTTGCGCCAATAGGCGTAGGAGTTGATGACCTATATATATATATATATATATATATATATATATATATATATACGTGTGTGTATGTAAGTATGTATGTATTGTGTGTATATATAAGTATATATATATATATATATATATATATATATATATATAAATGTGTGTATGTAAGTATGTATGTATTGTGTGTGTATATATATAAACACACCCACACACACACACACACACATATATATATATACATATATATATATATATATATATATATAGAGAGAGAGAGAGAGAGAGAGAGAGAGAGAGAGAGAGAGAGAGAGAGAGAGAGAGAGAGAGAGAGAGAATGTATAAGTGCATGAGTACGTAATTTCATATGTACATAAATAACATACCCTCCTTCATATCAATAAATACTTATTGATGCTTTTAATCAAAGTAGCAATCAATCATATCATTAAATTCCTTCCTAATTAACATGTAATTCATAAATCTTTACGTCACCCAAACATGAAAAATGCTAATTCGTTAATAAATCATAATTATATCACACGTGGCTTTTAAAATACCTTGAAATTCACTCGTCCGTGTAATTTTATGGTAATCAAATTCTGAACCACTAAATGTGTACTGACCAATAAATCAGATGTTTAATTTGCATCTTTTGAAAATGCCTCGAAATTAGTTATACTGTGCAATTTGTTTAAAGGTTTAAAGGTTTAAAGGTCGCTCATGAATGGCAGAAGCAAGGGACAGTGACATTGCCCTAGCAATCTGGTCAATCAGCGCCCAAGCCTCCTCTCCACCCAAGCTAGAACCAGGGAGGACCAGGCAGTGGCTGCTGATGACTCAGCAGATAGACCTATAGGCTCCCCCAAAACCCCCAACCTTAGCTCACAAGGACGGTAAGGTTGCAGATGCTAAAGGCACTAACGAGTCTGAGCGGGACTCGAACCCCCGTCTGGCAAACACCAGACAGAGGCGTTACCAATCAGGCCACAACAACCCACAAAACGGCAAATTCTTGGTGAATCCAATATAGTGAGATAACTACACACCAATGCAAAATGAATAATCTTAATCCAAATGCCATAAAAGAGATTCCATAACAAATCTTCATAAAATTCTTTAAAAAAGCAAGAATGCTAAAGAAATGAGTTATTCCATTAAACATTATTCCAGAAAATCTTTCTTTAGTGAGGATGATAGTTAGACAGGCAGGTGGCCGATTCACGTTTTCAATTTTAGTTAAATGTTGTCAATGACGAGGGACATATTTCATAAGAAACCGTATGTTAATAGGAGGTCTGTACAACAAATATCACAACAATACTTACATAGCAAAATACTTTTTCTTTTTTTTTTTTTGGGGGGGGGGGCTAAATTCATAGCACTGGAATGGTAAACATGAATATAAATGACTTACAGAAGCTAATCTAAAACATTTCAAATCTGTAAAGGTTTAAAGGTCGCTCATGAATGGAATGGGTAAGGGATAGTGATATTTCCCTATCAAGCAGGATAATACCCTAAAGACTGACCATTTATACATATGATCAATGCCCAAGCCTCCTCTCCATCCAAGCTAAGACCAAGGAGGGCCACGCAATGGCTGCTGATGACTCAGCAGATAGACCTATATGCTCCCCCAAACCCCTATCCTTAGCTCTAAAGGATGGTGAGATTACAGCGACCAAAGGAACTAACGAGTTTGAGCGGGACTAGAACCCCAGTCTAGCGATCACCAGTAAGGGACGTTACCACATTAGTCCCCACTACACATTCTTATTCATTCAAGCTATGCAACAATAGAAATGGAATATGGACATCACTGGACTTTGCTATCAAGCCTTTTACCATCCATCTTTCATTTAGTGCAGGGGTTCTGCGGATTCCTGTGGACTCCTAAAATTGAAGATGAAAAAGAGAGACAATCAAATTGATACTGTCATATACTTATATTATTCAATCTCAATGCAAATTACATCATGTATTACGCAGTACTGGCTATATTCTCTTAGATCCAATGTACCCCCAGAGGAGAAAAAATGTACAATTGAGGGTACATTGTACCCCAGGCTGGGGACCCTTGATTTTGTGTCTTCAACCTTAGATGTAAAAATTCTCTTATTCTACCTTTCTCCATCTTCCCAACTACAAAATTATAATATTTTTTGTGGTAAACCCTATGAGAAATTAGAAATATCTCAACGAGCGCGTATTATTGGTTTTATACATAAAAACAACCACTTGCCAGAACAGAGGAGCTATGAGATATTGTTTGAGAACAAGCGAGCCACCGTGGAGCAAAATTCCACTCGAGTGGAGGCAAATCACGATGTTTGTGGGTGGATCATGTTAAAGATTTTGGGCTGGACAGTCGTAGCCATGATTGATAGTGTTAGCATCATATATCAATACTGAAAAGACGAAATTTAATAAATCAATAGTGTTATCTTAATTAGGTCATTTTCTTGAGGAAATTAACTTTAATATTTAGAGGCTGCTTTAAGGCTGAGATACTTCCACTGTAATGAATAAGTAATCTCTCAGACAACTTCTCCTAAAAGTTTATTCCTTTTAGCTCGGAAAAGTTTCCTAATACCTGATTGGTTAGAATTATCTTATCCAACCAATCAGCTAGCAGGAAACTTTTTCGAGCTAATAGGGCACTGCTGCGTGCAACCAATCAGCTAGTAGGAAACTTTTCCGAGCTAAAAGGGCACCGCTGAGTCAGTGCAAATGCGCCTCGTTGAAAAAAAAAATGAGTATACGTGAACATCCCTCCTGGCCATATAGGTCTACAACTACATACGTCACATCCATAATATCAGACCTAAATCGTAATCGTTTAAACCGATTTCTGATGCGCAAGTGTACACACACACACACACACACACACTTAGCATTTCCCCGAAACTTGGAAATGTAAATGCGAGGAACCAGATGGCTAATGGCGGTTAAGAGACGAATTTATACTCATGACAAAAAAAAAAAAAAAAAAAAAAAAAAAAAAAAAAAAAGTCATATTTAATAACTTCTATCATCATCATAAATACATGGAATTACATGGATTCGTGAGGATATTTTTTTGGACATATAATAATAATAATAATAATAATAATAATAATAATAATAATAATAATAAGTATTATTATTATTGTTATTATTATTAATCAGAGACGAATTCATACTCATTACAAAAAAAGCCATATTTAATAATTTCTATAATCATCATAAATACATAGAATTAAACGGATTCGTGAGGATATTATCTTGGCCATATATCAGCGTCAATGACTTTGGGTGTCAGAATGCCAGAAAACCTAAAATCAATCAATCAATCAATCTCGAACATAATAACAATAATCAATTTCCGAGTAATACGTTCATTTACTTGGAATCTGTTCAGATAATATTAAGTAATATCAAAACATATGTTTTGACACTTTTACTGTTTTTTAGAATGATACATTAATTTATTCTCATCATTTATTTATTTCCTTATTTCCTTTCCTCACTGAGCTATTTTTCCCTGTTGGAGCCCTTGGACTTATAGCATCTTGATTTTCCAACTAGGGTTGTAGCTTGGCCAATAATAATAATAATAATAATAATAATAATAATAATAATAATAATAATAATAATAAGTAGCATTACGAATGATGTATAATGACTTAGCTATAATGATCACATGTATTTGGCAAAGAAATTAAAATGTGCATAATTTTTTTGTTGATAGAATAAATGGATTGGTATCATCAACACATTTTACTAATGAGTTAAAGAACAATTACTGTTCTTAAAACATGTTATTTTAATTGTTCACTACTGTTTTAGTGTTTTGTTTCCTTATTTCCTTTCCTCGCTGAGTTAATTTTGCCTGTTGGAGCCCTTGGGCTTATAGCATCCTGTTTTTTTTTAACTATGGTTGTAGCTTAATAATAATAATAATAATAATAATAATAATAATAATAATAATAATAAAAAGATCATCATCATCTCCTACGCCTATTGACACAAAGGGCCTCCGTTAGATTTCGCCAGTCGTCTCTGTCTTGAAATTATAAATTAATACTTCTCTATTCATCACCTCTTACTTCACACTTTATAGGCCTCAGCCATGTACGGCTGGGTCTTCCAACTCTTCTAGTGTCTTTTGGAGCCCAGTTGAAAGTTTGGTGAACTAAACTCTCTTGGGGAGTGCGAAGAGCATGACCAAGCCATCTCCATCTACCCCTCGCCATGATCTTATCCACATATGACACTCGAGAAACACCTCTCACACTATCATTTCTAATCCTGCCATCTAACTCCCAATATTCTTCTGAGGACTTTGTAATGATATAGATTACCCTTTTCGTACTAGCGTAAAAAAACAGATGTAATATAATATTCAAGTTTAATGCAAATTAATAACCAACTTATAATTCAGCATATGTGCCATTCTATTTAGGTCAGGGTAATAATGTTAAGAAATTAGTATTCGCTTCAATGTGTCTCAGACCATTAAGGGTTTTTAGCCCTGAATATATTGACGATGAAGTCAACTAAATTATGAAAATAGGCAATAAATGAAAATGTCTTTAAACTGTATTAGACGATGAATGAAGAAGATTAAAAAGACTTCGTTTTGTAATCACAAAAGAGAAACATGTGATACGAAAAAAACATGTCAGAAATGTCATACAGTAAAAACTCTAAGGATATTCACCCATTTAAAAAATAGTAATGTTTGTGTACACTTCTAGAAAACAGTACTATATTGAAAAAAAAGTAATGTTAATGTACACTTCTATAGAACAAAAACGTATTGAAAAAAATAATGTTAATGTACACTTCATTTGGGGACTGAAAAAGCCTTTGATAGTGTGCACCGGCCAATTTTGTGGAGAGTCCTGTGTTATTATGGAATTCCTCTTAAATATGTTAATTTGATTAAGTCTGTTCATGAGCATAGCAAGTACAATGTAAATGTTAATGAAGTCTTATCAAATGAATTTCCAGTGAACAACGGTGTACTCCAAGGGAATGTGTTGTCACCTATGTTGTTTATCCTCCTCATGAATTTTGTAATGCGTAGAACAGCCAGATATGGTGGATAAGGATTGGACTGGATTGGTGATAGGAATTTAGCATACCTAGAGTATGCTGATGATGCTGTCCTTGTCAGCAGAACACCACAGGATTTGCAATGCTTGCTTACCCGAATGTATGAAATATCACACGAGGTTGGGCTGAAGATAAATGGAATAAAAACAGGGATGATGAGAACAGAATATGCAATGGAAGATGAAATATCATTGGAAGGAGAAAGGATTAATGACGTAGAATCATTTAAGTATTTAGGAACTATGATCTCCAATACAGGGTCTTTAGAATTAGAGTTTAGTGAAAGAATGAAAAAAAAGCTAATCAGACAATGGCTAGGTTAAGTAAAATTTGGAAAACAAATCGCCTGAAATTACATATAAAGATCAGACTATATATCAGTTTAGTGATTGATTGATTGATTGATTTGAGGTTTTCTGGCATCCTGACATCTAAGGTTATTGACGCTGTCAGTTTAATGAGATCTGTGTTATTTTATGGACATGAGTCGTGGTATGACAATGAAACAATATCCAATAGATTTAGTAGATTTGAGAACAAAGCCCTCAGAAGGATATTGGGAGTTAGATGGTAGGACAGGATTAGAAATAAAACTATAAGAGAGATTACTCTAGTGGCATATGTGGATGAGATCATGATGAGGGGCAGATGGAGATGGTTTGGGCATGCTCCTCGCACTCCCCAAGACATTAGTTCACCAAACTGTCAACTGGGCTCCACAAGGCACTAGAAGAGTTGGAAGACCCAGGCCTAAATGGCTGAGGACTATGAAGCGCAAAGTAGGAGATGATGAATAGAGAAGTATTGAATTGAAAGATCAAGATAGAGACGACTGGCGAAATCTTACCGAGGCACTTTGCGACAATAGGCGTAGGAGGAGATGATGATGATGATGATGAATGTACACATCTATAGCACAATA
>NC_090763.1:14275703-14278203 GCF_036898095.1 Palaemon carinicauda
CCAACAGGCCACCGCTACCCTAATTATCGTTCGTAAATATCGTAATTAAGTGTAGATGATGTTGCATAATCAAATCAGATGGTGGCATTCTTTAACTTAGGCATTACTTTACTTACTTGCTTACTTCCTTAATTACTTTAAGGACATTTTTTTTTGTCCTTTCACAGGGAAACAGCTGCATCTTGAGACTGATCACTAACTCCACACGATATTTTACTGCTTATATCGACCTCATTTTTGTCTGAGTGATAATAAATTTTCTGGATTTTTTAAAGGTTGATTTGTTAAAAGTTGATTTGTTAAAGGTTGATTTGTTAAAAGTTAATTTGTTAAAGGTTCATTTTTTAAAAGATGATTTGTTAGAGGTTGATTTGTTAAAGGTTGATTTGTTAAAAGTTGATTTGTTAAAGGTTGATTTGTTAAAAGTTAATTTGTTAAAGGTTCATTTTTTAAAAGATGATTTGTTAGAGGTTGATTTGTTAAAGGTTGATTTGTTAAAAGTTGATTAGTTAAAGGTTGATTTGTTAAAGGTTGATTTGTTAAAGGTTGATTTGTTAAAGGTTGATTTGTTAAAAGTTGATTTGTTAAAGGTTGACTTGTTAAAGGTTGGTTTGTTAAAAGTTGATTTTTTAAAGGTTGATTTGTTAACGGTTGATTTGTTAAAAATTGATTTCTTAAAGATTGATTTGTTAAAAGTTGATTTGTTAAAGGTTCATTTTTTAAAAGATGATTTGTTAGAGGTTGATTTGTTAAAGGTTGATTTGTTAAAAGTTGATTAGTTAAAGGTTGATTTGTTAAAAGTTGATTTGTTAAAGGTTCATTTTTTAAAAGATGATTTGTTAGAGGTTGATTTCTTAAAGGTTGATTTGTTAAAAGTTGATTAGTTAAAGGTTGATTTGTTAAAGGTTGATTTCTTAAAGGTTGATTTGTTAAAGGTTGATTTGTTAAAAGTTGATTTGTTAAAGGTTGGTTTGTTAAAAGTTGATTTTTTAAAGGTTGATTTGTTAACGGTTGATTTGTTAAAAGTCGATTTGTTAAAAGTTGATTTGTTAAGGGTTGATTTGTTAAAAGCTGATTTTTTAAAGATTGATTTGTTAAAGGTTGATTTGTTAAAGGTTGATTAGTTAAAGGTAAATTTGTTAAAGGTTGATTAGTTAAAGGTTGATTTGTTAAAAGTTGATTTCTTAAAGGTTGAATTGTTAAAGGTAGATTTGTTAAAAGTTGATTTGTTAAAGGCTGATTTGTTAAAAGTTGATTTGTTAAAGGCTGATTTGTTAAAAGTTGATTTGTTAAAGGTAGATTTGTTAAAAGTTGATTTGTTAAAGGTTGATTTGTTAAAAATTGATTTCTTAAAGATTGATTTGTTAAAAGTTGATTTGTTAAAGGTTGATTTGTTAAAAATTTATTTCTTAAAGGTTGATTTGTTAAAAGTTGATTTGTTAAAAGTTGATTTCTTAAAGGTTGATTTGTTAAAAGTTGATTTGTTAAAGGCTGATTTGTTAAAAGTTGATTTCTTAAAGGTTGATTTGTTAAAAGGTGATTTGTTAAAGGCTGATTTGTTAAAAGTTGATTTGTTAAAGGTTGATTTGTTAAAAGTTGATTTGTTAAAGGATGATTTGTTAAAAGTTGATTTCTTAAAGGTTGATTTGTTAAAAGTTGATTTGTTAAAGGTTGATTTGTTAACAGTTGATTTGTTAAAAGTTGATTTGTTAAAAGTTGATTTGTTAACAGTTGATTTGTTAAAAGTTGATTTGTTAACAGTTGATTTGTTAAAGGTTGATTTGTTAACAGTTGATTTGTTAATAGTTGATTTGTTAAAAGTTGATTTGTTAAAAGTTGATTTATTAAATGTTGATTTGTTAACAGTTGATTTGTTAAAAGTTGATTTATTAAATGTTGATTTGTTAACAGTTGATTTGTTAAAAGTTGATTTGTTAAAGGTTGATTTGTTAACAGTTGATTTGTTAATAGTTGATTTGTTAAAGGTTTATTTGTTAAAGGTTGATTTGTTAAAAGTTGATTAGTTAAAGGTTGATTTGTTAAAGGTTTATTTGTTAAAGGTTGATTCATTAAAGGTTACACGAGTGTCCCTGTCCTTACTGTCACCCACTATCCTTTGCAAAAATCACCCAGAATACGTTTTATTCGCGAAACTTTCCTGTGACCCACAAACTACAGTAATATTCACTTCTGTGTTATCCTTGACTTTTCTCGTGAACTGATTAGCTATGAATATTTTATACGTCTCTAACAACTGAGTTTTGCTTCAAAACAGCCAATCAACTACTCATTATTTTTTTTTTTTTTTTTTTTTTTTTGCTATTGTACATTAAGAATATTCTAATTCTAATCTATGAATTACATTTTACACCATACATTCAAAAACTTTCTATTTTATATAAATTTACAAAGAATTTTTCAAACCGTTTGAAAAATACACTAATTCTTTCAACACGACCCAAATTGTGCGCTCCATGCTTTAAAAAAAGAACACCCTAAT